>NW_028120505.1:0-82500 GCF_965178545.1 Coloeus monedula
TCATTTCCTTCTGAAATCTGCTATCACAGAGGCGTTACCAGCCTCTCTCAGTGGCCCAGCCTTGGCCAGTGCCATGTCCATCTTTGGAGCCATCGGGGATCAGCTCTGCCGGACATGGTGGAAGCTTCCAGCAGCTTCTCACAGAAGCCACCTCTGTGGCCCCCCCCCCCACCAAAACCCAGGCCGTGCCAAACCAACACACACAGGAAGAAAAGCACGGAGCCCCAGCGCTCCAGGGCAGGTGAGAAGCAGCTCTGGCCATGCCAAGGTCAGCCAGAGCTGCCAGGTGGCCCCAGGAGCCCAAGGCAGCCAGAGCTGTTCCATGTTCCCTTGGCTCCATGGGCCCTGCAGGGTCACAAAGGCCCCTCGGTTCCACGGGGCCAGCAGTGCCACAGTGGCCCCTTGGTTCCATGGAACGCCACAGGGTCACAATGGTCCCCTTGGTGCCACCAGCCCTGCAGGGTCACAACGGCCCCTGGGTTCCACGAGGCCACACAGGGTCACAGTGGTCTCCAGAGGAAGGGCAGCACCGAGCCCCAGGGTTTCAGGGGCAGATGAGACACGGCCACCAGAGGCCAAGGCCAGCCACATCTGTCTGTCCTGGCAGGTTTGTCTGGGAGCAGCCCTTGGATATTGGGAATTTGGGAGGCGGAATCCCAGTTTTGGCCATGGGCACCTTGTCGAGTAACGCAGTTCTGTGCTCACTGCACGAGCTCTGGCGTGCCCTCGGTCAGAGAGAGTCCAGCTGCGTTACTTCTGTGCATCGCAGAAGCGACTTTGGCATCAGGAAAAGTGCTGCTGGCTGAGCTCGCTGGCTCCTTTGCAGAGGAGACACGGCAGGAGCTGATGATATCAGTTCACATTAGTTCGGAGATAAAGGAAGAGAGAGAGGGTTCTGGTCTGGCTTCCAACAGGTTTATTGTCAGAAGTTTAGCAACCAGAACATGGCAATGATCTTAATCTGGGATCCCACTGAGAGGCTTTTCCCTCAGTTTTAGAGGGGGTTTGAAAACCGTGGGGAAAGGGGAAAACAACCAATGAGTTACAAGCCAGGGGGAGGATACAATTCAACAAGAACCACTGGGAGATACAACAAAGAACCAGTGAACAACCGAGTTCACTGGAACTTCTCCCGAACAGGGAAAGGCAGTTTGGAGCCGGGCGCAGCCCCGGGGGGATGTGGCTTAAGCTTCTGAGCCGCCCATCGACCCAGCCTGCGAGTCTGTCTCCCGGGAAATTCGATCCATGGCAGGGTCCAGGGCTGATCGGCATCTCGCTGCCCCAGCCCAGCAGTGGGCTGGGTCATAGCAACAGCTGAGAAGGATGGGGGTTTTCCACATGAAAGAAAAGCACAAAGCCCGGGTGTTTTGGGAGAAGATGAGAGGTGGCCACCATGGGCGAAGGCAGCCAGACCTGTCTCGCATGGCAGCTTTTGTCTGGGAGCAATCCTTGGATAGACAGAATTTGGGAGGTAGAATCTCAGTTTTGGCCATGTGTTAGAAAAGGGTTCAAGGACTGCGAGGGCTCCGGCGAGAGGAGAAATTGCAGGCCAGCCAATATGGTTGATAGAAGCAAGCAAGCTCTGTTTATTAGCAATCCAGAGACACTTATATAGTATACAAGCTTGTTAACTCTTAATTGGCTTAAACCTATCACAGCACATTTCTGCTTCTACATAATTAGACTACATTGGTAAAATTCTACTAGCTGTGTTATGCTTAAAGAATTCAGAGTTCACCCTCCCTTCTCATGGTCAGCACATCTTATCAGCACAGCTGCAAGTCTTCAAAACTCCCTTTTTGTTCCCAGGCCTGTTTCACACAGGTGCTTTTCCCATGCTGTTAGTTTCTCACACAAACCTCTGCCTGCAGTTCTTTTATTGATCCAATAATTCTATCAATGAGCCATGTCCCTGCTCCTCTAGCCATTCTCCAATAGCCATGGGTGCCTGGAGGAGAAGGACGGTTCTTTTCCTTAGGAAGGAAAGCACGGAGCCCCAGGAGCCCCAGGGCTCCTGAGCCAGCCCCTGCTGCCCCTGGGAGGGAATTTGGGGAGGGGGCAGAGGGGGTGCGCAGCCCCCGCTGGGGGATGACCCTGGCCCAGCGCCCTTCATTCAGCACCGAGCTGGGCTTGGGGCCGCAGGAGGAAGAGGCCGATGGGAAGCAGATCCTGCAGGGGGGACAGGGCTTGGGCTCAGGGCAAGGTCCTGCCCTGCACACCTGGCTCAGGTGTGAGCCTGCCCCGGGAAGGGAGCAGGACATTCCCATCCCCACAGATCAGGGCTGGGAGCAGCGCTGGGAGCACGGACATGGAAATCCTGGGAGCCACTGGGACCTCACTGAGGGCTACTGGGAGCTACTGGGAGCAACTGGGAATGATGGGTGTGTGCTGGAGGCAACTGGGATATACAAGGAATGAATGAGATCATGCTGGGGGCAACTGGAACCATGCTGGGGCAACTGAGGTGACTGGGAATGAGCATGCTGGGAGAAACTGGGAGCAACTGGGAGTGACTGTGTCTGTGCTGGGGGCCACTGAGGTCATACTTGCAGTGACTAGGACTGTACTAGGGGCAACTGGGAGCAACTGGAACTATGCTGGAGGTAACTAGGATCACACTGAGGGTGATTTGGATCATACTGGAAGTGACAAGGAGCATGCTGGGGGCAATTTGGACCACGCTGGGGGCAACTGGGATATACCAGGAGCAACAGGGACATCACTGAGGGTGACTGGGAGTGGCTGTGGGCAACTGGAATCATGCTGGAAGCAACTGGGAGGAAGTGGCAGTGACCAAGAGCATGCTGGGGGCAACTGGGATATGCTGAGAGAGACTGGGAGTCACTGGGATCATGCTGGGAGTGACTGGGAGCGTGGCAATGGCCTGGGCTGGCTGATGTGGGGCCTCAGGGTGTGCAGGGAGCACTGTGACACTGCAGGGCCCCTGGAACTGTTATAAATGGCCCAGATCCGATATGGAAATGAGTTCTTAAAATGTACTGAGAACTCAATAAAAATGGCAAAGCAAAAGGGGGCAGCGCTGGGAGGGTGGCTGGGTGCCAGAGGCTCGCCCACAGAATGCCCATCCTGCCTTTTCTACCCCTGCGATTGCAAACAGCTCTCTGGTCCGAGGGGCACTGGAGACTCCACCTGGAATCTCCTAGAGTCTTTCCATCTCTGGTTTAGGCACTTTATATCCAAGCTGGGATCCCAAGACTTCTCCAATCAGGTACCTGAGGTGATTTTTCTCATTTGATGAGGAGGAGGACGAGGAGGAGGGGGACGGGGAGGAAGAGGAGAAGGAGGACGAGGAGGAGGAGGACAAAGAGGACAAGGAGAAGGATGACGACAAGGACGAGGAAGAAGAAGACAACAAGGAGGATGAGGAGAACGAGGAGATGACAAGGCAGAGGAGGAGAACGAGCAGGAGGAAGAGGAGGATGACGAGGAAGAGGGGGATGAGGAAGAGGACGAGGAGGATGAGGAGGACGAGGAAGAGGAGGAAGAGGACGAGGACAAGGAGGAGGAGGAGGAGAAGGAGGACGAGGATGAGTCACATGAGGGTGAGGACGAGGAGGGTGAGGAGGGGGAGGAGGGGGAGGATGAGGACGAGATGAAGGAGGAGGAGGTGGAGGAGGAGGAGGATGATGAGGACGAGGATAAGGACGAGGAGGAGGAGGAGAGTAGGAGGATAAGGAATGCGACGAGGAGGAAGAGGAGGAAAATAATGAGCATGAGGGTGAGGACGAGGAGGAGGACGGGGAGGAGGGGGAGGAGGAGGAGGAAGAGGACAAGGAGGACGAGGAAGAGGACAAGGGGGAGGAGGATGAGGAGGACGAGGACGAAGATGAGGACGATGAGGATGACGAGGAGGGGGAGGAGGAGGACAAGGAGGAGGAGGAAGAAAATGAGGAACATAACGAACACGAAGAGGACAAGGAGGAGGACGAGGAGGAGGACGAGGAGGACGCGGACGAGGACAATTAGGACGAGGGTGAGGAAAAGGAAAGGGAGGAGGGGGAGGAAGGGGAGGACGAGGAGGACAAGGAGGAGGATGAGGAGGAGGACAAGGAGGAAGAGGCGGACGAGGAGGAGGAGGAGAAGAAGGATAGAGAGGACGAGGATGAGGATGAGGAGGAGGAGGATGAGGATGAGGAGGAGGATTAGGAGTGCGACGAGGAGGAAGAGGATGAAAATAACGAGCATGAGGGTGAGAACGAGGAGGAGGAGGACAGGGAGGAGGGGGAGGACAGGGAGGAGGAGGAGGAGGAGGACGAAGAAAAGGAAGAAAAGGAGGGGGACAAGGAGGAGTAGGATGAGGGTGAGGACGAGAAGGGGGATGAGGGGGAGGAGGACGAGGAGGAGGAGGATGAGGAGGAGGATGAGGAGGAGCAGGAGGAGGATGAGGAGGAGCAGGAGGAGGATGAGGACGAGGAGGACGACGAGGAGGAAGAGGATGAGTAGGAGGACGAGGAGGAGGATGAGGATGAGGAGGACGACGAGGAGGAGGAAGAGGAAGAGGATGAGTAGGAGGACGAGGAGGAGGAGAAGGACGAGGTGGAGGATGAGGACAAGGAGCAGAAGGAGGAGGACGAGGACAAGGACGAGGAGGAGGAAGAGGATGAGGAGGAGGAAGAGGAGGAGGGGGACGACAATGAGGATGACAACGAGGACGAGGAGAGGTATGACGAAGAGGATGAGGAGGAGGAGGAGGAGGACGATGAGGAAGAGTAGGATGAGGATGAGGATGAGAAGGGGGAGGAGGGAGAGGAGGGGGAGGATGAGGAGGAAGAAGATGAGGAGGAGGAGGACGACGAGGAGGACGACGAGGAGGAGGACGACGAAGAAAAGGCGGGGGACGAGGAGGAGTAGGATGAGGGTGAGGACGAGAAGGGGGATGAGGGGGAGGAGGACGAGGAGGAGGATGAGGAGGAGCAGGAGAAGGACGCGGAGGAGGAAGACGAGGAGGAGGAGAATGAGGACAAGGAGGATGAGGAGAAGGAGGAGGACGAAGAGGCCATGGAGGAGGAGGACGAGGAGGAGGAGGACGACGACGAGGGCGAGCATGAGGACGAGGAGGATGAGGAGGACGAGGATGACGAGGATGCGGATGAGGACGAGGACGAGGACGAGGACGAGGAGGATGATGAGGATGAGGACGAGGAAGAGGATGAGGACGAGGAGGACAAAGAGGAGGAGGACGAGGACGAGGATGAGGACAAGGACGAGGACGAGGATGAGGACAAGGACGAGGACGAGGACGAGGAGGACGAGGAGGACAAGGAGGCCAAGGAGGACGAGGACAAGGACGAGGACGAGGAGGACGAGGATGACGAGGATGAGGACGAGGACGAGGAAGAGGAAGAGGAGGACGAGGAGGAGGAGGACGAGGACGAGGACAAGGACGAGGACAAGGAGGACCAGGACGAGGACTAGGATGAGGAGGACGAGGAGGATGAGGAGGAGGACGAGGAGGAGGACGAGGAGGAGGAGAAGGAGGAGGAGGAGGAGGATGAAGAAAGGGAAGAAAAGGAGGAGGACGAGGAGGAGTAGGGTGAGGACGAGAAGGGGGATGAGGGGGAGGAGGACGAGGAGGAGGATGAGGAGGAGGAGGAGGAGGAGGGGGAGGATGACGAGGAGGAGGATGAGGAGGAGGAGCAGGAGGAGGAGGACGAGGAGGAGGAGGACGAGGAGGAGGAGAACGAGGACCAGGAGGATGAGGAGAACAAGGACGAGGAGGATGAGGAGAACAAGGACGAGGAGGACGAAGAGGCCATGGATGAGGAGGAGGAGGAGGAGGAGGAGGAGGAGGAGGAGGAGGACGAGGACGAGGACGAGGACGAGGATGAGGACGAGGAGGAGGAGGATGAGGATGAGGACGAGGAGGAGGATGAGGGCGAGGAGGACGAGGAGGACGAGGTCGAGGACAAGGACGAGGACCAGGACCAGGACCAGGACCAGGACCAGGACCAGGAGGATTACGAGAACGAGTATGATGAGAATGAGGACGAGAAGGAGGAAGAGGCCAAGGAGGCCGAGGTGGAGGAGGAGGAGGAGGATAAAGAGGAAGAGGAGAAGGAGGAGGAGGAGGCGGAGGAGGAGGATGATGAGGAGGAGGACAAGGACAAGGAGGAGGAGGAGGATGAAGAAAGGGAAGAAAAGGAGGAGGACGAGGAGGAGTAGGATGAGGAGGAGGAGGATGAGGACCAGGAGGAGGAGGAGAACAAGGACGAGGAGGACGAAGAGGCCACGAAGGCCGAGGTGGAGGACAAGGAGGAGGAGGGGGAGGAGGAGGAGGAGGAGTAGGACAAGGAGGACGACGAGGACAAGGAGGAGGATAAGGAGGCGGAGGAGGAGGTTGATGAGGAAGATGAGGAAGAGGAGATGGAGGAGGTGGACGAGGAGGAGGAGGAGGAGGACGACAAGGAGGACGAGGATGATGACGAGGAGGAGGAGGACAAGGAGGAGGAGGAGGAGGATGATGAGGACAAGGAGGAGGAGGTGGAGGATGACGAGGACGAGGACGAGGAGAAGGAGGACCAGGAGGACGAAGAGGCCAAGAAGGCCGCGGTGGAGGATGAGGAGAAGGAGGAAGACGAGGAGGAGGAAGAGGAGGAGGACGAGGAGGAGTAGGACGAGGAGGAGGAAGAGGAGGAGGACGAGGAGGAGGAGGACGAGGAGGAGGATGAGGAGGCGGAGGAGGAGGTTGATGAGGAAGATGAGGAAGAGGAGATGGAGGAGGAGGACGACGAGGAGGAGGAGGATGACGACAAGGAGGACGAGGAGGATGACGAGGAGGATGAGGAGGAGGACAAGGAGGAGGAGGAGGATGACAAGAACGAGGAGGAGGAGGACGAAGAGGCCAAGGAGGCCGAGGTTGAGGATGAGGACAAGGAGGAGGAGGACAAGGAGGAGGAGGAAGACAAGGAGGACGAGGAGGAGGAGGATGAGGAGGAGGATGAGGAGGACGAGGACGAGGACGAGAAGGACGAGGAGGAGGAGGACGAGGAGGAGCAGGAGGAAGAGGATGAGTAGGAGGATGAGGAGGAGGGAGAAGGACGAGGTGGAGGACGAGGAGGAGGATGAGAATGAGGTATGGGAGAATGAGGAGGAGGAGGAGGCGGAGGAGGAGGAGGAGTAGGACATGGAGCACAAGGAGGAGGAGGAGGACGAGCAGGAGGAGGAGGACAAGGAGGAAGAGGAGGAGCTGGAGGAGGCAGAGGAGGAGGAGTAGGACGACGAGGACAAGGACAAGGACGAGGACAAGGATGAGGAGGAGGATGAGGAGGAGGAGGACGACGAGCAGGAGGATGAGGAGGATGCGGATGAGGAGGAGAAGGAGGCTGAGGAGGAAGAGGATGAGGACCAGGAGGAGGAGGACGAGGACCAGGAGGATGAAGAGAACGAGGACGAGGAGAACGAGGAGGAGGAGGATGAAGAGGCCACGGAGGCCAAGGTGGAGGATGAGGAGGAGGACGAGGAGGAGGACGAGGAGAAGGCTGAGGAGGAGAAGGATGAGAAGGAGGAGGAGGAGGATGAGAACAAGACGGAGGAGGAGGAGGAGGAGGAGGCGGATGAGGACGAGGAGGATGAAGATGAGGAGGAGGACGAGGACCAGGACCAGGACCAGGACCAGGACCAGGAGGATGAGGAGAACGGGGATGAGGAGAACGAGTACGAGGAGGACGAAGAGGCCAAGGAGGCCAAGGTGGAGGAGGAGGAGTTAGATGAGGAGGAGGACAAAGAGGAGGAGGACAAAGAGGAGGAGGAGGAGGAGGAGGAGGAGGACGAGGAGGACGAGGAGGACGAGGAGGAGGAGGACGAGGAGGAGGAGGACGAGGAGGAAGAGGAGGATGAGAAGGATGAGGAAGAGGAGGATGAGGAGGACGAGGAGGAGGAGGACGAGGAGGAAGAGGAGGACGAGGAGGAAGAGGAGGACAAGGAGGACGAGGAGGAAGAGGAGGACGAGGAGGAAGAGGAGGACAAGGAGGACGAGGAGGAAGAGGAGGACAAGGAGAATGCGGAAGAGGAGGACGAGGAAGAGGAGGACGAGGACGAGGACGAGGACGAGGACGAAGAGGCCACGGAGGCGGAGGTGGAGGAGGAGGAGGACGAGGAGGACGAGGACGAGGAGGAGGATGAGGAGGACGAGGAGAATGAGGAGAACAAGGAGAACAAGGAGGAGAAGGACGAAGAGGCCAAGGAGGCCGAGGTGGAGAAGGAGGATGGGGGAGAATGGAGGAGGATAAAGAGGAGGAGGAGAAGGAGGAGGGGGAAGATGAGGAGGAGGAGGAGGAGGAAGAAAAGGAAGATAAGGAGGGGGACGAGGAGGAGTAGAATGAGGGTGAGGACGAGAAGGGGGATGAGGGGGAGGAGGATGAGGAGGATGAGGAGGAGGATTAGGAGGAGCAGGAGGACTAGAAGGACGAGGAGGAGGACAAGGAGGAGGAGGACGAGTAGGAGGAGAAGGACGAGGTGGAGGACGAGGAAGAGGAGGAGGATGAAGAGGAGGAAGAGGAGGAGGACGAGGATGAGAAGGAGGAGGATGAGAACGAGGTATGGGAGAATGAGGAGGAGGAGGAGGAGGAGGAGGAGGAGGAGGATGACGAGGAGGACGAGGAGGAGGACAAGGAGGACGAGGAGGAGCTGGAGGCGGCGGAGGAGGAGGTGTAGGACGACAAGGACAAGGACGAGGACGAGGACGAGGAGGTGGTTGAGGAGGAGGACGAGGACGAGGTAGAGGAGGAGGATGATGAGGAGGAGGATGACAACGAGCAGGAGGATGAGGATGAGGAGGAGGAGGACGAGGAGGACGAAGAAGCCAAGGAGGCCGAGGTGAAGGAGGATGCGGAGGTTGAGGTGGAGGACGGGGACGAGGAGGAGGACGAGGAGGACGAGGATGAGGAGGAGGATGAGGATGAGGAATAGGAGGAGAATGACAAGGAGGAGGATGACAACGAGGAGGAGGATGAGGAGGATGAGGAAGAGGAGGAGGACGAGGCTGAGGAGGAGGAGGAGGATGAGGACAACGAGGAGGAGGATGAGGGGGATGAGGAAGAGGAGGAGGATGAGGAGGACGAGGACGAGGAGGACGAGGAGGATGACAACGAGGAGGAGCAGGATGAGGAGGAGAATGAGGAGGGGGACGAGGAATAGGAGGAGGAAGAGGTGGATGAGGATGAGGAGTAGGATGAGGAGGAGGACGAGGAGGAGCAGAATGAGGAGGAGGACGATGAGGAGGAGGTGGACGAGGTGGTGGAGGACGAGGAGCAGGAGGGGTAAGGGTGGAGATCTTCCTCATCCTGCTCCTCCACTGCTGACATCAGGGAATTCCCTGGAGCTGCCAACACCTGCCTTTGCTGCTTGAGGATCTTCTCTAGCACCATGCAAAAGGCCTTCTCCTATGGCACTGCTGCAGCATCCTGTAGTCATGGGCTGGCACCTGGCAGCTCCAGGACACTTGCTGATTGGATGCTTTTGCCTGGGAAAATCTTCTTGGACACGGCCTGGCTCCAATTTTTACTTCTAGCCCTTTCCTGCCCATCTGCATCCTCAGGCATGAGATGCTTCTGCAGATCGACGTGGCTCTGGGGGAGCAGCGACTCCTGTCTGGGGGCAAAGAAAACAAAGACAACTTGTAAGAAGAGAACCTGGAACTTCTAGTCAGAAGAGAAAGGACTATTCAATCAAGGCAGGGCCGATGCAGGAAACTTTCTAAAATGGAACAAGCAGCAGAAGCACAGGAGTTTTGCAGAAGAAATTCCCCTCCCAGCACTTGGCTTAGGGAAAAGCCTGATGTTGTTAGGAGAGACTTGAGTTCAGGTCTAGTATTGGGTAGCAGAGATCTGAACATTTAGACTATAGGCTTACCAGGCTCACGCTATTCGAACCTGAGACTGAAACTATTCTAAAAGCTAGGGATGCTTGGAAGAAATGTTTCTGCTCACACCACGACTGGGGACCGTGCATCATTCCTACCTTGCACCTGTCCAAAGGCCTTCCTCCGTCTGCGCTCCAGCAGCTCTCACCGAGGCTCGCGCAGGGATGGAGGCTCTTGCCACAAGTATCCCAAGCGTGGAGATCTTCCTCATCCTGCTCCTCCACTGCTGACATCAGGGAATTCCCTGGAGCTGCCAACACCTGCCTTTGCTGCTCGAGGATCTTCTCTAGCACCATGCCAAAGGCCTTCTCCTATGGCAGCGCTGCAGCATCGTGCGAGTCACGGACTGGAACTGGCACCTCCAGGAAAGTTCTGCTGGGAAACACCCATCAGCCATTCCCTGACTGCAATGAGCCGGCCTCCTATTCCTCTGCAAGGCTCTTCCTGGCCACGTGCATCCTCAGCAATGAGCCGGTTCTGCTGAGAGCCGCCGCTCGGAGGGAGCAGCAAGTCCTGTCCAAAGGGCTTCCTCCGTCTCCAGTCCTGCAGGTCTCACGGAGGTACCAGGTATGGTCAAGTCTCCTGCCAGGAGTATCCGACCTGTGGAATTCATCCTCATCCTTCTTCTCCATTGCTGATGGCTCTAAGTGCCCTGCAGATGGGAACATCCGCCTTTGCTGCTGGAGGTTTTTGTCCAGCCCCACACCAAAAGTCTTCTCCTCTCGTACTGCCACATCGTTCTTGGAACCTTGGTTGGGGAACTGGTGGCTCCAGGACAGTCGCTGCTCTGCCTCTGGCTTGTGGGAGTTCCTTACTGGAGGCCTCCTCTTTTCTATCTCCTGCTGAAACAAGAAAGGCTTCATAACTTGACTGCTCTATGCCAGCTATGAGTACATCATCTCTTCTGGAACTCTTTTACAGTGGACACAGAGTTTGTTGAAGCTCATTCTCACAACTCCTATCGTGACTATGCCTCATAACTCTTACAACTCTTATTAGTTCATAACCTGGATTACACATTGTCTCTGTCCGGTTTAGAATTTTAAAATATACAATACAATTCTCAATATCCTCTAGCTACAAGATGCAACCACACATCTTTGTCCTTTTTTATTTTTGCAAAAACATTGGCAATTGTTTCTGTCTTTTATATTTTCCCTTTGGAACTCATCTGTTTCCTGTTTTCACTTCCTCTGCTCAGAAGACCTTTCCTTTGGTTTATTCTTGTACTGATTCTCCAATCTTTCCAGGCTACTTTATCGAGATGCAGCTGGTGCAACATATTAGATAGTTTTTGTTGTTTTGATTTATACTACAGGAAGATGATAAAACACGTATTTTACATTACCTCGGACGGCAAAAATTTTTTGCATTTTTAATGGAAAATAACATTTTTAAAGTTTGGATAGCATAATTTAAAAAAAATAGTTTCATTACCTGTCCAGTAGCCATAACATAGATCTGTATCCATCATCTAAAAGTAAAGCCAGCCTTTGATTTGATACACACATTGAGACTTTATCCTGTAGGAAATCAAGCAGAAAAAATATGCTATTACAGTTTTATCTTCAACTGCACATCACTTCTGACCTTGAGCGAAGGCTCTGCATTATGGAATAGAACCAACTGAGGCAGTGCAGCTCTCGGTTAACACATGATCAGAACCTTAGACTGCTAAGGAAGAGCAGGAAATAGTTTGGCTGCCACCACGAGGCAACAGCACATTGTCCTGTTGACATTCACACGGTCAGAGTGAAACTGGAACCGAGCAATCCCATTCCTTTGCAACCACCCTTATGCTGCAGAGATGGAGCCCTGAGCTCAGCAATGCCATTTGTGACAGAGCTTTCCCAGGTGGGAAGGCATCCTCCCTTCCCAGAGGTATTGCAAGTTCCCCTCTCCCCACTCCATTCCATCCGGAAATGGAATGCTGACAATCCATAAAGGTCACACACTACAACACTGCCATGGATTCTTTTCCTTAGGCAGATCTAAGGCAGTCTGGGAGTCACTCAGCCTCTTGTGCCCTCCTCAAGTGAGCATTTGTAACTTTTCTTCCTACAATAATCCAACCAAACAACTTGGTTACTGCTCCAAGTAATTACCAGCAGCTTTGGCTGTGTTTTCCCATTCGATTCTATTTAACCCAATATTTTGCAAATACTGACACTTCTATATTTGAAATTCCCAGCATATTACAGAGATTTCATAGGTGATCTTCAAACTTCAGAGGTGACATTGGCCACAGAGTAGCAATAAATAGGAAATATCAGGACAAAAATTAATCCAATACATACCCCCAACAATCCTCCAATTTTTTTTTTTTTTTTTTTTTTTTTTTTTTTTTTAGCTTTTTTTTCTTATTCTGGAAGAAACAAATTTAACAGCACTGCCATGCATGCAACAAAGTGACCCAGGCATGAAGATGAGCAAACTGTTGGTCCTTCACATTCCAGTTTTCAAGGGTGACATTAGTGGGACACTGCTTGGAGCACTGCAATGATGTCAAAGTAATCCCTTAAACTTCCTGCTAACTGGAAATTTCTTTTAAGATGCATAGATAATATATGGCTCATTACTTACACATACAGGCAAAAGGAAAAAACAAGTTTCACCACATTCTCATAAACCTCTAGAAATAAAGTCCTGTAAACTTAACTGCCTTCCTTACTTTGAGAGATTGCTACTGCTATAACATTACCTGTACTGGACCTTGTCAATTGGATGCTTTTGCCCAGACTCCTTGCTCCATATATGTCATTTACACCACAGAGAACAAGACAGAATCCTATCCAAGCAAAAATTCAGTGGGAATGGAGAATGACTTACTCGGCAACACCTGATTCTCTCTGTGCAACATGCACTACAGCTTTCTTACGGTCTGATCAGACACTTCTTATGGTAAAGATCACCATCCTATAATCTGGACTACGGACTGACTTCCCGGCTCGCTGTGCCTCATCGCCGCTACCCTGATCCATTATCTGGACATTGACTGCAACCACCACCTCTCTGGGCAACCTGTGCCAACACCTGACCACCCCAACAGCAAAAAAAAAAAGTAATATGTAATCCGAATCTCCACTGTCCCATTTGAAGGCCACTCCCTCTAGTAGCCCGTAGGCTTCTTTTCAGAAGCGATGTGAGGGGAAGGCAGCTTGCCGCTCCCCTTTGCCCACACGGCTGGCTCCCTTCCAGGCCCGATCCCACCCACGGCAAGGAAGGAACGCACCCACCCACACGCCCGGGGCCATTCCTTCATCGGGGCTCTGTCAGTCCCCCGCCGGGGGCCGGTCACTCCCTCGTGGGAGATCACTTCCCCGAACCAGAACCAGAACCAGAACCAGAACCCGCTTCCCGCGCCCACCCCGCTGCCGCCGCTCCCGCTCTGTCCCACCAACGGCCCCTCAGCAGCACCGGCCCCTCCAGGCCCTGCCCCTGCCCCGCGGCCCCGGCTTTGAAGGAGAGCATTGCAGCCCGGATGGCGTTGGATTCTGCAACAGGTCTAACGTGCTGCTTCCTCCTCTGCTGCCACAAGGCTACCAAGAAAATCTTTGCCATGCCGCTCCCCAGCCAAAGGGCACGCGCTACTGTATTGGGTTGACCCTGAGTTGATGGACAGTCTTTAAGACCAATTACGCTTCTCACAATTTACATATTTAAACCGCACAGAAAGGCGGGACTCCCCTTTTGGTCGGAGCTCGCCTGCTGGAAGGTGGGGGCAGCTCGGGGCCTCCCGGCCCCGCCGGGCCCGGCCGGGCCGGGGCCACTGCCCCTTTCCCCCTTTCCCCACGCTGTGGCACGGACCCTGGGTGGCTGGGGGGGACTGCCTCAGAGCCACAGGCAGCTAAAACCAGCCATGGACTGCTCACAGCTAAAACCAGCCATGGACTGCTCACAGCTAAACCCATCCAGCGCGGCTTCTGGGGACCGGCGGGTCCCTCTCCTCTCCATGCGGAGCCGGCGGAGTCAACGGGAGCCGGCAGAGCCTCCTGTCTGCAGCCAGCACACTTCGTGCTGAACTGAAGAAGACACCACGCAGCCAGCAGCACAAAGGGAGCGAGGTTTTCCCCACCGTAAAGGCTGAACAAGAACACCCTTCAACATGGCGGCGTCAGACTCAGAGAGAAAGAGAAGTGAGCCATGTGGGACGGAGCTGGAAATGGCGACTGGGAGAAAAGAGGGCGGTGCCACGATTCTGGCGGGCAGCTTAAAAGAAACCTTCTTGCATGCCGTGGTAAGAAACTGTAATACCACAAACTGTTTGTCTCTTTAATCCATTTGAAGAACATGGGGGGATGGAGTATCTTCGTGTGCCTGTGAAGATTGTGAAGAATGCCGATGTCAGGCTTTATAGTAGTAAGAGGCTGTTAGAGACTTGTGGCAAAGAAGAGCCTTTGTGTGCAGGCCAAAAGAACTTATCCTTAAAAAGATGAATAACCCCATGTGATGGCCCATGTTTTGCAGTGTGAAGGAACTGTGAGATTTTTCATGGGAGAGATGTTCTACACACAGCAGATTGTTTGTTTCCGGGCGGATCTGCTGTTGGTGGCAGTTTGGGAACCACGTGCAACTGAAGGAAAAACCCTTTTTTCCCTTAAGCATAAGAGAGAGACTTTTCAAGAACTGGAACACTGACTAACATCCCATGTTCTGTTATCCCTTGTGTGAGCTAGGTAAAAGGAGAGAAGTACTGGCTGGAGGGGGGGGGGGGGGGGGGGGGGGGGGGGCGGATTTGTTTTCGTTTTGTTATTGTCTCTTTACTTTTAATTCTATTAGTAATAAAACTCTTTCATTGTACTGCAACTGTTTAAGGTTTGTGCCTGCTTTGCTTTTCTCCTAATTCTTATCTCACAGAAGGAAAATAAGTAAGTAATGAATATTTTGAACCAAAACCACTACATTTAATTGGTGTTTTCTGCCCGGTTTCGAACTCAACCCGCTACAGCTACGTACCGGAGGGAGGAGGGGCTTTTGGAAGCTCAGATGTGCCTTTGCTTGGAAAGATAGAACACTCGTAAGAGTGTTGAAGCAGCAAGCTCTTCCTCTTGACAGCACTAGGATGCTGCGCCCTGGCTCACCATTCCCTGAGAAAGCTGTCACTCTCGTCGAGCCCGTTCCTTTCTTGCGGGATGAAATCAGGTCCTGAACCTTCACCCTTCCCTTTCTCCTCTCTCTCTCAGTGCCTGCAAGGACTGCATTTCCTTCTTTCCCGCCGAGTCATCCACAGAGACATCAAAAGCTGCAACATTCTTGTCAGCGTGGACGGATCTGTGAAATTGGGTGGGTATCCTTGGTGCGGCGCAGCGTTCCCGGGATGCGCTCTGGGGCTGCTCTGGGGTAACTGCCAGTTCCCCAGAAGCGCTGCTTGGCCAGCGCGCGAAACGTGATGGCGTTTTTGAAGTGACCAATGCCTTATCTCCCTGGCTACAGCCCCGCGGAAGCAGAGCACTGCTGCTTTTCCAGCTAGATTCACCGTGGCCTTGTCAGGCTTTGAGCGGGCAATTCTTTGGCTGGGTTTGCCAGTTGTAGCTGGCTTTGACAGGGTTTGTTTTTCTCCGCAGCTGACTTTGGCCTCTGTGCTCAGCTCACCCCTGAGCGCGACGAGTGCAGCTCCAGCGTCGGCACTCCCAGCTGGATGGCGCCGGAAGTCGTGAGAGGAGAAGCCTACGGCCCCAAAGTGGACATCTGGTCACTGGGGATCATGGGGCTGGAAATGGTGGAAGGGGAAGCTCCTTACCAGAGGGAACCCCGTCTCAGGGTAAAGTGCAGCTTAAAAGTGCGGCTCTGTGCGGAGAGAGCTGTTGTGGCTAGGAAAGGAGCAGGTAGAGTGTCCTCTTCCCTTTTTTTGTAGGTTTTTGAACTGATAGAAAGGAACAGGGCCCCAAAACTGCAAAACCCCAGGCACCACTCGGCTCTCCTGCGCGACTTTCTCCGCTGCTGCCTGCAGACAGACGAGGACAGGCGCTGTTCTGCCCAGGAACTCCTGAAGGTAAGCAAAAGCAAAGCAGCAAAAAGCCCTGCGAGCTGTGGACGCCTGCATGAAGGGCCGAAGAGGACTGTGGGCCACGTGGGCCTGGGCGAGACAGGTCCGGGACCGGAAGGCGGAGGGGCAGGTGGTGCCCTCGGTCCTCTTTGTGCGTCTTCCTGGTAGCAGAGGAACCCTGCTTGAGCCTGTTGGACGTGACCTTGGGAAGCAATGGTTCCTTTTGCTTTTGTTTTTCCTTTGGGCAGCATCCGTTTGTGACCTCAGGCGATCCTGCCTCCAGCCTGGCTGCTCTGATCATCTCAGCCAAGCAAGTGCAGGAAGACTGGAGAGGAGACGCTTGCGCCTGAGGAGGCCTTGGTGCCCCGCCAGCTCAGAGGAGTGACGAGGGGATGTACCGTGTTTAGGAGAAGATTCGGCCGTCCCCTGAGTTTTATAATGAGCTGTTCCGTAGTTAGGAAGTTTATGGGTTTGAGATTTTCTTGGCTTAGCTGGTTTTAGTTAGGACTCTAGACCCCAGAAAGCTTCATTAGTGGAGCATTGTTTAGCTAAGAGTAGAGTATTGCTGATGTAGGGAAGATGAGAATTATCCTTGAGCTAGAAATGGACGAATCGTCATACTGATGATTAAGCTATGAAAGAAAAAGCTGGGACTCAGCAGAACTGGAGCAGGCATGAGCTGTCAGCCTGAACGGGTCGCCAGGAGGACAGAATGATGAAGATGAAGATGAAGAAGTAGCCGGAAGACCCTTGGTTTCAGCAGGACTGGCAATAAAAAACCGTAAAACCTCCAGAGCCCTGGAAGATTCCCTTCCTTGCCACGCTGTGCCTAAGCTGGACAGAGCCTTCGAAGCCGTGCGCTCTGGCCGGGCTGTCCCGTTGATGGCTTTGCGCTGCTTCCCAGCGGCCCAAGGCGCTCCCCCCTCACAGAGGGGCCCTGCCCCGCCCCACGCGCCCCGTGGCAGCTGCCGCCCCGCCCGCCCTGCGGAGATGTTGCCCCCCCCACCCGCCCCCCGTGCCCTGGCGTCCCCCAGTGCCAGCCGCCCCTCACGGCGGGGCAGGAGGAGGGAGCAGGCCCCGCTTGTTCCCCTTTCCTGGCGCTCATGGGGCATCGAAGAGCCAAGGAGGGCTGAAACGGCACGTCCCCCAAACGCTTCCCTCTCTGGTCCTTTTGGGCCACTAACATGCTCTGCTCAAGGGAGTCTGAGGGCCTACGCTCGGCTTTCCCTGCTAAGGTGTCATTCTTCCTTCTGTAAGCTCCACAACTGGCTGGTTGATGTGAGCTGTCTAGGAGATGGGGAAAACGAGACGCTTTCAAACTGGGGGAATTATCCTGGTAAATTACTGCAGTTTTTCAGCAACAGAATTTCAAGGTGCAGCTGGGCCTTTCAGCCATTGCATCGATTTTCAAATGCCACCCGCAGCATCCGAAGTGTGAAGAGCCCAGTGTGAAGCTCCTCAAAGACACTGCAGCAGTTGTCCACCAGCAGGCAGGACGTGTCTGTGCTGAGTCACCAGAAAAGCAAGATAAGCCCGGAGCCATTATTGCACGGGCAAGCAGAGTTGGTTTCCAGAGGAGTTGCATGCACTCATTTCCCTCTCCCACTCACTACTTTCTCTCCTCTTTCGAGCTGGCTCTTGGCTTTAACTGGAGCTTTTGACAGAGAAGGGAATGACTGCATCTCATTTTCCTTGGGATGTGGCTGTCCAAATGTCTGCAAGGAATCTTACAGGGACCATGGAGCCTGGGCAAACATCTGTGACGCTGCAGCTTTTGACTGTTTGAAACGGGCCTTCTTTGGGCTCGGCACCTGCAGGCTGCTGCCAGAGCTGCAACACAACAAAACTGTGGCAGCCCAAGAATCCGCGCGCAGCTCTTCTGCATGTTGTCCGACGTTAAGGTGCCAAAGAACGAGCAAGCAGGGAGAGAGGAGCTTTGTGTCAGGAGACAAGCCAACATCTCCCTGTCAGAAAGGGAGGTCAGGCTCCAAACTGAGTCAGAGCAAAGGTCAGCATGCACCTATGTGCTCAAGAAGCAACTGCGCACTGCAATACTCCTGGAAGCTGATTTCCTTGGCTTCTTTTGTCCCCTAAATGTCATCAAAGCAGTTAGGGCTTTCAGAAGCAACAAAGATGCCAGCAGGAACAAGCAGACTTGCTTTTAGTCAAAGTTTAGTTTTAGTTTGCTTGGATTTCTTGGGGGCCTGCTGGATCGGTGCATTTTCGGAGTTACCCCGGGATGCCCTGAGCACTGGCTTATGGACGGTAAGGATTTTTTCTCCTGCTTTATGACTGAGGAGATCTTCCCAGGCTTTTCTTTTGTGTCAGCTGTACAGAAGATTTCGGTTGCTGGGCGTAACTACGCCAACAGAGCCAGAGCGGCTGCTATTGTGACGTCAAGGGAGCCGGGCCGCATCACAGTGCTGTCAGCGCAACGTTGTCCCGGTGCGCGCGAGGCCTCGTTGTCCAGAGCAGCTCTTTGGCTTGCTCGCTGCAGGAGGACCCTCGTGACTGAGGCGTTCTCAGCAGACGGCCTGCACCCCGAGAGGAGTCTTGGTTTTTCCCCCGGGTGGCATTCAGTGTGCAAACCTGCACAGCACTGCTAGAATGATCGGGCAAGTCTGTGCCGCGGTTTGCACGGTTTTTTCTGTGGCGTATTCCGGCTACTTCCTGACCCACCTGACTCGTAAGTAAAGGTTTATCCTGGGGGTAGCCATCACACGGCGTTTGCTTCACTTTGCTCTTTACGCTTGTTTGTAGTGATGAAGCTGATTTGGGAGCAAAAGTGCCATTAAGATGCCGCTCCTTTGGTAAAGCTCCTGCCAACAGCATCAGCTAAAAAGGGGGTGTCTGCACTGGCTGGCGGGTGGAGAGTATTTGCAACGTAACCTGCAGGGCTTGCGTTCCCTCCACGGGAGAGCGCGTGGCATTGGCCACTGTCATTTCCTCAGCTTGCTGCTTCAGCCGAGACAACCTGCAAATTGCAGGCTGGCAGGGAGCCTCACAAGTACTTCTAAAACTTGCCCAGGAGTGAGGGAAAGCACTTTCTTGCTCCAAATCCTGCCATTAGAGGCCTTGGCTCTCTGCTGTGACCCTTTACGGTGCGCCAAGAGAGCGATTCCCTTGGCGATGAAGTGCAAGCTCCTAACCGGTTAGGCTTTGCTCCTGGACCCAGGAGCTGTTCCTGGGCTGCTTTAGGAGAGAACCGCCACAGCTATGGGGCCCTTTGTGGAAGCTTTCCCGGGGTATCATTTGCAGCAAATTGATGGGAATTAGTGCATGCAATTTATTTTAAAAAATTAAAAAACAAATAAAACAACAGCAACAACAACAACAACAACAACAAAACGAAAAGAAAGGTTGCAGGAAAGAGAAGAGGAAAAAGCTGCTTGAGCTGTTGGGCAGAACAGCAGCTCTGACTTAAAGGACACTTGGCATTTCTGTGATCGTGTTTCTATCTCTTCAGTGACAAAAGTCGAGAGAGCCTAGTATCGTGTCCTTGTTGTTCTCTTGCTTGCTGTGGGAAAATCTTGTGTTGCTCCTGGAGGGATGCTGGGAAAGGAAAATGCTCTCTGTTGGGACTGACTTGTCCTGTGGGACTCCCCAACACAGGCACTTTTCTAACGGCATCTGGTTCCTCTTCCCTTGCTCGCTGCAGGTCACCTCACACGCGGATGGAGACAAGCCCGTCCTTTGGTGAGTGGCAAAGGAAGCTCTGACCTTGCTGGCAGAGAATGTAAGAATTGTGCAGCAAGCTGTGAGCTTGGCCTGTTGCGGTAGAGTGTAGAGTGCCAGCCTGGGAGGCGGAAAGAAAGCCCAAGTCGGTGCTGGCATCAGCAGCAGCAAAGGGAGCACTGGCTCTTTCCTAATTTTCCATTGAAGAGCCTTTCAAGAGATGAAAGGCAAGTGTGGCAGGCCAAAGGTGTCTTGCTGATTCTAGCCAGGGTGGAAGATCAAAGGCACAGCAAGAGGGAGCACCACCTAATTTGCCCACCTTAAGAGGGTGAATTTCACGACTCAGAATCCCACTTGGATCAAAGTTTCTGATTTCCCCTTAGTCTGGGTGAAAAGAAACCAGCTTCCGGAGCTGACAAGAAAGCAGCTCCTGAAGGACTGGCTGCTCCCTGTCCCTCTCACTGCTGTCTGTCTGCAGGGCTCACCAGCAGGGTCAGCACCTCCTCTGGCTCCCTCTCTTGCTGAGGAAGAGGCTGAAGAGGAGCCAAATGACAAGAAGCCTCCAGCTGTTGTCCATCCACAGCCTGAACATGCAGAGCCAGTAAGTGGCACCTGTGGTTGGCACTGCCTTTGGCGCAGGGCCGAGCTTCAGGTTTCTGACAAGCCAGCCCTTGCCGCTCGTGCCTGAAGATGCTGGGGGCTGTGTGCCTGCCATGACGTAGTGCTGCTTCAGCCAGGCCAGGGAGCCCTGGCAAATGGCTTCTGAACTTTCACATTTGAGCGCCATTTTGCTGGGACGCTGAGAGGGCCTGAGAAAGTCTCTTGGGATCAGATGAGAGGCAGCACTGTGCCTTTAAATTGTTGCCAGCGTAGAAGTGACCCCCTTGGTGCACGGTGTCCGTGCAGGCTCCCCGTGGTCAGAGGCCAGAGACGGTCCAAAGACGCAGCTGACAGCCTTGCAGGATAGTTAGGAGACACTGGCCCCCAGGGAGGGACCAATTAGCTTCAGGCACAACGTAGACCAGACTGGCCTTCTGGTCAGACACGACCATGCCCACTCGAGGGTGACTTCATTGGCCAGGGGAACACAGCAGGAGGAAAGCAACAAGGCTCTGGGGCCCTGCTCCCACCTCTTTCTGTATCTTTGCAACCTCGTCAATACCTTGTTGCAGTCGTCTTGCAGAAAATCGATAAAATGTAGCGTGAACCTGGCCATGGGCTGCTGTAGCACAGCAGCCTTTGGGGTTTGCCCATTGCCTTTGAGAAGGACACATGCAAAACACCCCCCAGGCAAAGAGGCCTGGCGGTGGCTGACAGCCTTCCTTTTGCCGTGTGCTCTGCGGGGTATCTGTGCCAGCCACCTTTCTGACGGGCAATCCTTTCTTGTCCCAGCTCTCTCTTGACGCGCGCCCTGCCGTTCAACGTGCCGCTGCACCGGCGCAGTCCGCAGCAGCCAGCACTCCGCCACGTGCCAGCACTTCGTCCAGCAGCCCAGCCCAGCAGCTGGAGATGAGAGAGGAGCAGAGCCTGAGGAGACTGAGTACGTCTGGTGTATTTCTGGTCTGCCAGAGCGGTGTGTTTTCTGCGTGTCTCTGTATTGGCTGCGCCAGAAGTTCCTCCTCGCTTTAGTGTCACAGAGGCATTTAGGCCTCCCTCCAAGAACCGGTTGCTGTGCTTTGAGGCGGCAAGAGAGCGCTCGGCGCGTTCCCGCTGCCTCTGAGGGCAGCTGGCACTGGCTTGGCTTTGCCTGGGCTGCCCTCTGTGCCAAAGACAAAAGCAGAGGTTGTTTCTGTTGAGCAGAAGGCTGGCACCTAGCGGGTGACTGGGCCCCAGGGAGCTCTCGGGCCCCAGCTATTCTCCGGCTGCCCTTTTTACGACTGTTCTCACTCCTCCTCTCACTGGTGCACGTTGTTCTCCTAAGCGGCCCTGCCGGTGACGGCAGGTGCCACTGCAGAGGCTGCGGAGGCCCTTCCTTAGCTCTGAGGGCCCAGTTCCTAAAGGCCCATCGTTCTGGGTTATCACACGAGCTGCTGTGCTTGAAAGCCATGAAGTGCTTCTTGGAAAGGCCAGCTGCTGAAAGGTGGAGAAGATCGCCCTCCCGCTCGCCGTTCTCAGCGGCTGGAAGCCAAGTGACTGCAAAGGGCACAGAGCTCCCGACAGTGGGGCTGCATCTTGGATCGTCTGGGGAGCGGTGTCTCCCTTTGAAAGCGAGCACCTTGCACTGCTTTTGTCTTTCAGGGAGCATTGTGAGTCTGGGCGAGCCGAGGAGGAAATACTCGGCATTTGAAGAACTCGGACGAGGGTAAGTCTGACGCCTGCTCCTTACGCAAAACCGTGGGCCCGGTCTTTGGCCGGTGCAGCGTCAAGCGTGACATCAGGCAAGCTGCGAACACGGTCAGACTCTGGCTTTACCTTCCTGCCACCTCTCAGGACTGCTCAGTCAGAGCAGTCAGAAGGCATCGTCAAAGACAACCTGGTGCTGGCAAGGTCTGCCTTGCTTGCAGCAAGGAGCAGGGCCTGGAAGATGTCCCGCCCCTGCCGCATTATGCCGGCCTACCAGAGCACCTTGTCACCCGAGAGCTGGCAGATAACACTTCTCCAAGGCAGAGTTTTCCAAGTTCTTCTTCTCCAGTTTTTCCAAAGGGTCCCCCTTGGGCTGGGAAGGGAACCAGTCGGGCGTGTGCCTTGGAGATTTGTAGCAGCCCTTGGTGTTCTCATTGTGCTTCCCCTTGCAAGAGCAGACTCTTCTTTACACCACACTCCAAGAGCCAGACAAACCTCCTTGGCCCAAACAAATCTTTTCCCTCTCACAGATTCTGCCCACCAACTTGAAACCATCTGGCAAAAACAGAGCTCAAAACAGTGTGGGCTGAGGAAGATCTTACTGCCTACAACTTCACCTGCACCCTTCAAACTAGCAGCACACACGCTGTTCTCAGCACTCTCCTTCTCAGCCCTAGGTACCATCCTAAGCCTTCCCTCTCCCAGAGTCAGGATCCAAAGACAACGGCACCACGGACTGCTCACACACTAAAGGCACCAGGACAAAAGGCTCACAAGCTTGGCCTTTGCATTCCCACGGACAGCTCAACAGCTCTAAGCCAGAGAGAGCTCTGCCTCTTGGGAAAAGCCTAAAAAAAAATCCCTAAGAGCACCTGATGTGCACATCCAAACCTGCTCTCCTTGCCAAAGAGAGCAACTACAAGCCCATCTCCAAAGAAACGGCATCCCCTCCTCCAAAATACAACACATCCATCCACTGATCCACCTCCACTATTGAATATATCCAACAATTGCCCCTACACACCCAGGGGCCAGAAGAGAAATGTCTTGCTGGACTATTCCTCCCCATGCTACCTTAACATCTGCTCCAGCAACACTGGCACTATGTCCTTGCCTTAGCAAGGAAAGGCACTCCGAGTCTCTTGGCCTTGCCTTGCCTTCAGTACCTTGTCTAGTTCTTCTTAAGCTACCCTTGCTCTGCTTCCTTTGCCTACGTCTGCCTTGCCTTGCACTACCTACAACTTGCTGGCTTTGTTTTGCCCTGCCTACCACTCTTGCCCTTGCCTTCCATGCAGGCAAGGCGCTGCAAAGCAAGTGCAGGCAATTGTGGGCAAGTCAAGGGAGAGGTAAGCAAGGCCAGAGCAGTGAGGGGAAAGCAAATGGAGTGGTAGGCAAGAGAAGGCCCAGACGTTAGAGGCAAGGCTGGCCGTAGGAAGGGAAGTCCACTGATGGGTAGGCCAGGCAGAAACAAGAAGGGCTCGGCAATCCAAGGCCCTGGAGGAAAGCAGTAGGCAGGTCAAGGGCGGGGCATGGCCGTGCAAAGGAATGCAAGGCTCCAGAGGGCTCCAGAGAGCTAGCAGGGCAAGGCAAGGAAACTGTTGTGTTGCCAAGGCAAGGCAAGGCAAGGCAAGGCAAGGCAAGGCCAGGCAAGGCAGGTGAGAAGTACATTCAAGGACTGCTGGTACACAAAAGTGGCCAGGACCAAGTGTTTTGTGTGCCCTTGATCCCGCGTGGGTCATGTCTCCTCTGCACCTAAAAGACTTGAGCTACCTGCTTTCCTTTGTATGCAAAAGAGCTCTCATTCTGGTCCCCGAGCTCAAGGGCAAAATGTGAATTGCCCTTGCAAGATTCAAGACATGCAAGGATTGCTCCCAGACCAAGGCTGCCCATAGAGATGAGTGTGGCAACACGCGTCCTCCCCTGGTCTTCCTCTCCTGTGATCCTGAAACACGGGAGATGCTTGAGAGCTTTGAGATTCCTAGGAGGAGCAGAAAGGGCAGGGCAAGGCCATGAAATGGCATTGAAAAGGGGTCTTGAATTCCAGGTGGGGGAGGGGTGAGCAAGGTCATGCAAGGCAAGGGAGGGCTTCAAGGGCAGGGCAAGGCAAGTGGTGGCTTGGCCAGGCGAGGCGAGGCGAGGCAATGAGGGTCCTAGAAGGAAAAGGAAAGGTGAGGCCAGAGCTAGACGAATGTGAAAGGAAGTCAGGTGGGGGATGGGTGAGCAAGTCAATGCAAGGCAGGGGAGAAAAGGCAGGTTGAGGGAAGGCTACAGAGAGGGCAGCAAGGAAATGCAAGGCATGCGGAAGCATGTGAGGAGTGGGTGCTGCCAGCCGGCCGGGATGGCAGGGGCGGGGCCACTGCAAGTAGCATGGCAGGGATGTGGAGGGGGGTGTTAGTGTGCGGGAGGTGTGTGTGTGTGTGTGTGTGTGCAGCGGAGTGCAGGGTAAGTGCAGGTGTGCGTGTATGTGCATAGGGGGGTTTTGTGCCAGGTGCTGTGCCGGGGGGAGCCATCCCACCGCCAAGAAGGTGTGGGAGTGAAAGGAGTAACATAGATGTGTCTTTACAAAGAGACCGTGTGAATCCGTCCTTAGACAAGGCTAGGAATTTACTGGTAGGGGAGTAACAGAAGAAAGTCTTAGTTCTAGAAACTGTTACTAATCGACAGAGACTGTTGCTCAGCCAAGGCCGTGTTAAATTGCTGAACCTAGAGCAAGGCAGCAAAGACTTAATAGCATTAGGAATAGTTTCGTTTTCTTCCTTTTCCATACCAAGAGGGGGGTGCATATTAGAGGGGAGCATAGAGTAGGCAGTTCCGGAAGTCTGTAATTCCCGAGTACCTCCGAGGGTACTGTTGCCAGGAACTTCGCATCAAAAGGGGGCTGCGTCTTGCAATCAGTTGAGAGACTCCATGGCAAAAGCCTCATGGCCTCTCCCTGTACTTGAAGAATGTTACAGGCCTCCTCTGTCTCCTTTTTGGTGGATGAAGAAAGTCAGAAAGCAACACTTCTGCCAGAACTCTCCAAGATGCCCCCTTTGCTCGCAGTGACTCCATCACTGGCCGGGAAGCTGTCTTTTCTCCCAGAGGAGTTCGAGATACAGTTAAAAGCCGTGTGGCAGAGAAAAAAGGCAATAATTGCTTTACAAGGGATGGCAAACAAGAGATACCAGAAGCTTTGGCCCTACCAATCTTAAAAGAACTCCGTGAAGAGAGTCCTTGCACCTCCTGAGGATTGGCAGAAGCCTTCCTCATGCTGGATGTTGCTGGGGGTCTTTTTAGACTGGCAAAACGAGCTGTTGAAGGTTGCTTGATCTGTGCTAAAGCAAACAGCCAAGTTACAAAGTAACTTGCCAGTGGAGGGAGGCCTTGGGCTGCATGTCCCTTCCAAAGATGCCAGGTGGATTTTCCTGAGATGCCCCAAGTGGGAAGGCTTCATATCTTCTGGTAATGGTATGTCAGCTAGCAAGATGGCCAGAAGCATTTCCAACTGCTTCAGCAACGACAGGATCAGGTATTAAGGCATTTTTGGAACAAATCATTCCAAGATACAGCATTGTAGAAGCAATAGACTCAGATAGGGGAACTCATTTTACAGGAAAGATCCTTCAAGGGGTTTTGGCTTCTTTAGGAACACAATGGAACCTCCATAGGCCCTGGCACCCCCAGAGCTCAGCTCGGGTAGAAAACAATGAATAGAGAAATAAACACCTTTTGAAGCTGGTAATAGAAACCAAGATGCCATGGCTAGGGCTTTGGACATTGGCTTTGGTGAGAATGAGAGCCCGACCCAGAAGAGGGATTCCGTTCTCCCCCTTTCCGTCGTTGTTATGAATTACCCGGCTAAGTCTCAACCTAGTGGGGGAGTAGAGGTAAGTGATGTATATTTAAAACCATCTGTGGCCAGGATACTGCTTCTTGTGAAACCCCTTCAACAGGAAGCTCAGCTGGTACAAGCCCCACCTTTGGACTCAGGTTACCTCCAAACTGGTCAGGGATATGGTATATCCCTGGGGTATATTAGACCGTTGTTCTTTTTGCTACTACAAATTCAGGGAAATCGCTTAGGAATCCAAATCTGTGATGATTTAATTAGAGAAAAGCAGTCAGCTGATGCAGCCTTGGCTGCAGGGAGCACCCCAAAACGGGGAAAAGATGAATGGCCACCAGAAGAAGTTACGCAACATGATGGACCAGCCACTTGGAAACCTAGAGGAATTCATCCCAGATGCCTGGCAACCCATTTATCATTTGAATGAGATAATTAGGGTACAAGCTGTCTCAGAAATAATTACCAACCAGCCAGCCACAGCTCTTGACCGTCTTGCTGAGCAATCCACTTCAATGAGGAAAGCGGTATTTTCAACATTGGATAGTATTAGATTATCTGTTAGCAGAAGAAGGAGGAGTTTGTGGGAAATTAAATGACTCGAGCTGCTGTTTGCAAGCAGATGACAGCGGAAAAGTGGTCAAACAAATAACAGAGGAAATAACCTCAGCTCATGGACCTGTCCAAGTGTTGAAAGGATGGTAATGGGACATGTTTTCCTGGCTAACTGGCCAGCTATGGGCTAAATTGTTACAGCAGGGATTACTGTAACACGCCTATATCAAACCAGGAATCCCGTGGAAAAGAAGTAGATATGGACAGATTGGTGGTAGATGTTTCAGAGGTCTTTATTTCTCCAGTCACATGGCCGGGGCTCTGCTCAGGAACTCCCCCAGTCACGGGACCCGAGGGTCGTTGGCCACACCGGGGAACACAAACCAACCAAGGGGGAATGAAGCTGACCAGGGGCAGGGAAACCCCGTGTCTCCCCCCCAGGGCCAATCGCCCAGGGCTCCATGGCAGGGGGGGAGACCCCAACACTAAATGAATACCATTTCTCCTTTTCTATGCTATAGTAACTCTAATCTTTTGACCATACGTGACACCATGCTGGGTGCAGCTCTTTCAGCAGGTAGCAGCCATGCCTACCTGATCCAGAAACGACTACAAAAGGACAGAAGAGGATGTCACTGCAAATAATAGCAAAAGCCCAGAAGACTCAAGAAGAAAAAATTAAATCAATGGTAATTAAGGCTTGTAAAGACAAATACAGATCAAATAAAAAGAGGAGGGATTAAAAGGAATGAGATGGATGAGTCTTTACAAACAGACCGTGTGAATCAGCCTGTAGACAAGGCTAGGAACTTATGGGGAGTGAAGTAACAGAAGAAAGTATTAGTTCTCTAGAACTGTTACTAATCATCAGAGACTGATGATTAATCAAGGCCGTGTTAAATTCCTGAACCTAGAGCAAGGCAACAAAGACTTAATAGAATTAGGAATGGGTTTTTTTCTTCCTTTTCGATGCCAAAAGGAGGGTGCATATTAGAGGGGGACATAGAGTAGGCAGTTCTGGAAGTCTGTATCTCCCGAATACCTCAGCCAGTGGGGAAAAGGAAGAGGGTGCTGTGGCTGGGAACTTGACATCAAAAGGGGGCTGCATCCCGCAACCGTTTGACAGACCCCATGGGAAAAGCCCCATGGACTCTCCCTGTAGTCGAAGAATGTTGCAGGACTCCTCTGTCTCCTTTTCGGACATCAACCTCAGGCATGGTGGATTAATTTTCCCCAACGGCAGCGACCTGCTGCGTGCTCTCCGTGCTCCTCCCCAGCCCCCCGGGAGGTGTCAAATAGTTGCCGGCGGCTCCCACCGCGCGTTACAGACGGCTGCGCGGCCCCGGGGCTGCCCGCAGTGCTCCCCTGCCCCGCCAGGGCTGGCCGCGGGCTGCGGAGCCACCTCGCCACCGGCGCGGCCAGGGCCGGGGCCCTTCTCGACAGCAGCCGAGGGGCTGCGGAGAGGGCGGCTGCGGGACGATCAGCTCTTTTATGCCGCGCGGTGCTGCCGCCTCCATCTAGCTCCCCATCGCGCCGCCGGCCGACCCCGCCTGGCGCGTTCACGCTCGGCCGCGCTCGCCGCCCGCCCAGCCTCGCCGGAAGCTCTCCCGCCCGGGCCGTGTCCCGGCTCCGCCTGCGGCTCGGCAGGGCCCGGCCGCACGCGTGCTGCGTGGCTCGGAGCACCCGCATTGCGCCGCAGGCGACGGGGAAGGCGGGGCGGGCCGGCGCCATCGTGGTAGCGCGAGGAGAGGAGCGCCCGGGCGGGGCGGCGAGTGGCGCGGCGGTGAGCGCTTCTGCTTGCTGTCGCTCGGCTGCCGCCCACGGCAGGTGCCGTGTGACCCCGCGGAGCGGCGGGGCCGGCCGGGCGGTGCGCGGCGAGGCTTTCGGCCAGCGGCGGCCGCAGCGACAGTCTGCTGGCACTGCCCGTGCCGGTGGAGAGAGCGGGGATCCGAGGCCGGCCTTCCTAGGGTAACGAGGGGCGACCGCCTTTGCCGCGCTGCCCTCCGTGCAGCACGTGGCCGGTTCCGGCGAACCCGGGGTCTCCGCAGCGGCGCGGGCGGGAGGGAGTGGGGAGCGCGCTCGGTGCTCTGCCGGCCGCTCCCGCCCAGCGCTGCGCTCCGCCGAGGCGTTTTCCCGCCCGTCCTGGGAAGGACATAAGGGACACCAAAGTTGGAGCTTAGCTGTCAGGGGGAACAACTTCCCTCCATTGGCGACCTCCTTTTCCCTCTGATTCAGCTACCTTGTGGTAGGTGCGATGGTGCTGAAGAAGGGTGGCGGCTTGGCACAGTTGCTGGCATAGGTGGTGCGAGAGCTCCACGCAAGCAGCTTGGAGTGGCATGTGCGAGGGTAGGAAGGTACGGCACCCACAGCTGAAGGTAAAAAAGTCAGGGCATGTCATCAGCCGCAATCGTGCTAAGTTGTTCATCTTTGCAAACTGCTTGCCGAGTTGTTCCTTTTCTTAGGTAATGGGGGTTTGTATCAACCAGAACTGCATATGGTCAGTATTTGCAGAGAAGGTTATTTGGACTGTTGTTGAGGTGAGTGTAGCAGTTTCTATGGCATTTTGCAAAAAAGTGACAGGTCTCTCTGCGTTCCCCAATTCTTAACAAAAATGAAGTTAACAAAGCCCTGAAAAGAGGTTTTACAAAACTTCAGGGTTTTTTTCCTGCGAGTACTGTGGAGACAACCATAGTCACCTTGTCTTTCCAAAAGTGAAGGTTACATCTTTTTGTCCAAGAGCATCAAGTGCTTTTGATCAGCGTTTGTGTGCATGCATTAGCCTTGTTCTTGTTCTTCCTTGGAGAACTTTTACAATCCTCAGATGATCTGTGTAGGCTGCAGACTGCAGTGGTGAACTTGAAGGCTTCCAGCAGAAGGGAGATGCTGTCCACGTTTTGGATTTTCCTTAGTCTGAACTGATGATCTGTCATTTGCATGTTTGTTTAGCTGTGCTTGGAATAATGAGCAGAAACATTGATAAGTTGGTGTATAGAATAAAGACAATTACCAATTTCCTCCCTTTGTGGGAGCCCATCCAAAAGTCACGCAAGAAGAAACTGAGAGGTCACTAAAGTAATTAGAATTGTTAAAACTCAGAAAGGCATAAAGGTCAGAGTGAGGAAGATGAGTTACTTCATCTTCCTTAGGACCACTGACCCAATTCAAGACCACCGACTCCATTCAGATCACACGCTACGCATGCTTAATGGCATGTAAGCTCATTTCCATACAAAGCGGAGAATGGGAGGTGTCAACACCATGAATACGCATTTTGTATTTTGGATATTCATAATACGTGGAAATAAAAGGTATCATGTTTGCTTGTATCAGGGCCTGCGACTTAGGGAGCTATCCCATGCAAAAATAAAACATACACTTTCTAACTCTAAACTGTTAAGAGTTTTTGTCCATCTCAGTTGGATATCGATATTAGATCGATATTCATATTTTGGTAAATCATAGTTAGCATAGGAGAAAGGCATGCTTGGTATGTACCTGGGATAGTTAGGGCTAGCTTTTAGTTCTGCAATGTTATTATGAAACATAGATACGGTCTTGGCCAGTTGCCCCTCGTTTCAAAAAAGGCCTATAAAGGGACTTTCTGAAATAACTGAGATGAGATCTCCCCACGGAAAGAAGACAAATCTATTGGCAGCAGAGCACGAGGACTTCGTCTCATCTGTTGGTAGCCATTGCCCCCCCTTTCTTCCTCTCTACTCTTTTGTTTTTCTTTCTCTCTCTCTCTCTCTTTCTCTCCTCTATCACATTACCATGTTGTGGGTACTTAACAAAGGTGAAAAGGTGATTAAAACTGAAATCCCTTGTGTCCTTTTGCACTCGGAGATCTGTAAACAAACCATCACGACCCTCACTTCTATTAGCAGATCGTGACATTAAACTGGCATCACGGACAGGATTTCTGACAGACAGAAGGGGTTGCAAGGTTGTGTGTAGTCTGTAATAGGGGAAGGACGTTTCACTCCAGCCGCACCTAGCCTGACACCCCGCAAAGGGTGAGCGGTGTCTAGAAAGCAAGGGGGACGACTCGAATTTCCCACAAACTGCACACGCCTAGGTGAAAAGCACCCCATACTCAACTGAGGGCTCTGTTCAGATTTTTCACAAAAAGATCTCTTAGTGTAAAAGGGGGAACTGTTTTGGTGGGCGTGTGTGAATTTGGACTGCTTGGTGTAGTGAAGAGACAACCGTAAGTAACTTAAGGAGTACCTCCCAGGCAGATTTTGGTCTCTTCACCCACCCAGGGAAGCGAAGGGCGACACGGCGAAGCTGTTTGTGTCGCAATGTGTAATTAGGTTTTTACCTCCCTGTAGTGGTTTTGATCCCTTTATAAAATGACTGAAAACCCTAGTGCAAATCATAAAGCTGCATTTTATGCTCTGCTAGCAAAACATAATGCCCGGCCCTCTCCAGGAGGGGAAGAATGGGCTCAAAATAACTGGTTTAATTTGGAGAGTGTGACTGATAGAATATGTTCATTCCAACATGAGACAAAGTTTAAATTTGGCCAAAATAAAACCATAATCTGCTCCTAAATCTGTTTCAGGAGCATGCCTTACAGCAGCTATAGATCACTGCTTTAAGCGATGTAGTGAAGAGAAAGCAATCACAGATTCCCTTCAAAAGCTAGTGGAAATTTTACAGGAACAATCAGATGAAGAAAGGAATGAAAATCATTTGCTGTGGGCTGCTTTGAGGGAGGAATATTTTAAGAATTCAAAGAATGCTGACTCACCAAAAGAGAAAGAGGAAAAGAAAACTCCTCACATTAACCAAATATACCCCCAGGAAGAACTAGTGCTAGTGAAAAATTGTGGGGAAAACTGCTGCCCTCCTATGAGACCTCTAATTAAAACAGAATATAATTATATCAATGATGAAGATTTTGAACCGCATATCACCACTAAACAAATACCATACACTGCTCCTGAGTTGGCGAAGTTAAAAAAGGAGTACGGGCGGCTTCCCCACGAAGCTGAGACGGAATATGTCTTCCAAGTGTCTCTCACCGGAGGAGACCAAATTCAATTCACTGAACAGGAGGCCAGTGGATATTGGGGACATGGAGTTCTCTTAACAACAGGAGACAAACCTAACACATGGTCGCTGACTCAGCTCGCAGCTTTCTGGGCCGGGGGACTCAATCCTTTAGAAAGGCGAGACCCTTTCGCTACAGTTGGTACCCCTGATCAACTTCTAGAAAGCATCCACAAAGCCGCCTGTCTGCAAATGATCCATGAAAGGAAATTAACTCCTGGATATGAATCCCCCACGCAATTACCTGTGAAACCTGAACTGATGACCCCTTTAATTCGAGGCCTTCCAGAATCACTCCAATCTACAGCAGCTGTCCTGCAAAAAACCATAGCTGCTGCAGGTCCTGTAGAGAGGTTGGACAGATTCCTTGGAAACCCAAGCGACCAAACTGCATCTACCGATCCTGGGTTTACTCCATATTCAACCCCCTCTCAGCCGCCAGGTTCACAATCAAATTCACCTGCCGGTGATTGCAAAGTTTGGACATGGAGTGAGGTTGAAGAAGATCTGATTAATTACAGTAGGAAATATGGACCGATAAAAATCCCAGAGGAAAAATCAGAAAAAACAAAAGGTGTCAGGTACATTAGGGCTCCTCATAGTGAAAAACCAAAGAATGTAACCAGAGATCCCTAACCGTCAGCATTGGTGCTTATTAGGTATCAAAAAGGGGGTCCCCAGAAATGCGATGGATGGCTTAGCCCTTGATCAGTTGAGTAAGGTAGTGTCTAACTGGCACTGCCAAAAGCCCCTTCTACCGAATCCGTCACTTCAACCCAGTGCACCCCTCCTCCCTCAGAATCTGGGCAGTGAGTCAAAGCCACTTCTCCCTCAAAGTCCGGCCAATGAGCCAGAACAGATTCTTCCTCAAAACCAGGGAAACTAGACCCTCTGTTTCTTGTCAGTGGGCAAAGAAACGGAGCATAGGTCTACCTGAGAATGCTCACTAAAAATAAAACAGGAGATATAACGATCACAGCTATTACAAGTCCTAAACGGGCACCTGTAACTTTTCTGATTGACACTGGGGCACAAATTTCTGCGCTGACAAAGAAAGATGCCCAGAGGTGTGGAATTGTTCCAACAAAGAACCGATATGGTGTTTTAAGTGCCTTGGGCACTTAAACAGAATCTATGAATGGGGCCTTAGTCAAGCTCCCTTTGCCTGGAGAGGAAAACCAACTCTCCATCCATGGGGTGATTGGAGATATTCCAACCAATGTATTAAGGCTGAATGCCCTTGCTAGGAGGCAGTGGGAGGACTCAGAGGGTCTTCTGTGGTCTTTTGGCACACCACATTTTAACATCAGACTGCTCCAAGCTGCAGCCTCCCTACCATTCAGCAAAGTAACTAATGTGAAATACCTCCTTCCCCTGGGTGCCAAAGAGGGTATCAAGCCAGTGATACAGGAGCTACCACAACAAGGAGTAATACTTCATACCCATTCTCCTTTCAATTCTCCGGTGTGGCCAGTGCAAAATCCTAATGGGAAGTGGAGGCTGACAATAGATTTTCGTAGGCTAAATGCTAACACAGACCCTCTTACAGCAGCAGTCCCAAATCTAGCAGAATTCATAACATTGATTCAAGAAAAGGCTCATTCAATCATGCCACCTGTAGATGTCAAAGACATGTTTTTTACGACACCTTTACAGCCAGAAGATATGGACCGTTTTGCTTTCGCATGGCAAGGACAGCAACGCACTTTCACTAGGCTTCCCCAAGGGTACAAACATTCTCCTACCCTGGCTCCCTGGTACCCTGGCTACATCACGCTTTAGCCCAAGAGTTCGAAAAAGTACCCAAAGCGGACAATCTAGCTGTTCATCAACACACTGATGAGACCCTTGTGGGAGGAGATGAAATCGAAGAAGTGAGAGATACCCAACAGAAAATAACCTCCCACTTAGAAAGCCTTGATTTGCAAATTCCCTCAGAAAAAACCCAAACCCCTTCACATGAAGTGAAATTGTTGGGAATTTGGTGGAAAGGAGGTATGACACGTATCCCACCTGATAGCCTAACCTCTTCAGATCAGATTAAAATGCCTGAATCCAAAAAAGATCTCCAACATGCTTTAGGATTATTAGTGCTCCGGAGAAAACACATCCCAGATTTTCCATAATTGCCAGACCTCTTTACAACTTGTTAAGAAAAGGGACAAAATGGGAATGGAGTGCTTCCCAAGAAGAAGCACTGCAATTGTTGGTTTTTGAAGCAACAGCCTCACCAAGCCCTGGGCCCTATTCATCCCACAGATGCTTTTCAGGTCTCCTCAGGGTTGTCAGTACACATATGGCAGCGGGGTCCTGAGGGTCCAACGAAGCCTGTTGGTTTTTACTCCCGTGGCTTTAAAGATGCTGAAAAAAGGTACACTACCTGGGAGAAAGGATTGTTTGTGGTTAGCTTAGCTCTCCTAGAAGCAGAGAAGATTGCACAACAACAACCAATTGTTTTGAGAGGCCCTTTCAAAGTTATTAAGGCTGTCTCTACTGGCACCACCCCCACCTGACGGGGTGGCCCAGAGGACCTCAGTAAGGAAGTGGTATGCTCAGATTGAACGTGATTGTAGCGTCTTCTCAAGAACTGAAGGAGCTGTAAAAAATCTGGCAATCCAAGAAACTGAAAACTTGGGTAGCAGCCAGGACAAACCTGCCTCAGTCATTAGAGTAGCCCCTCCTTTTTCCCCCAAACGGTCAGCAAATTCTTGGCTTACGGATGCTTCTGCCAAGCGAGAAGGAAAGGTGTGGAAACATAAGGCTGTAGCCCTCCACACTTCCTCAGGTGAAGGAATTATCCCAGAGGGGGAAGGCAGTGCCCAAGTTGGCAAGCTGATAGCTGTTTGGAGTGTTTTCCAACGTGAGGCACAGAATACTTCTCCTGTCTGTATCTACACCGATTCCTATGCTGTGTTTAAGGGATGGACTGAGTGGCTTCCTTTTTGGCAGCAAAATGATTGTGAAGTTAACAGAATCCCAGTATGGCAAAAGGAAAAGTAGCAAGAAATTCTAAGTATTGCAAGTCCAGGGAATTTTGCCGTGGAGTGGGTAGCCTCTCACCAGACAGATGGAAATCCAGCAGGAGAGTGGAACACTAGAGCTGACGAATTAGCAAGACTAAGTCCTGTGAAAAAAGATCAAATTACAGAGGACTGGGAGCACTTCTTAGAATGGTTGCATGTAAAAAGACAACGCACAGGTGCAAAAGATTTGTACAAAGAAGCCCTTGCTCGCGGTTGGTCTGTTACCAGAGAAATGTGTAAAACGTGCATGTCAGCCTGTGAACAACGTCGCAGACGGCTAGAAAGACACCCTTTGGAAGATGACCCTCTGCATTTAAGAAAGGGTAAAGGCTTACGGGAAGCGTGGCAGGTAGATTATATCGGCCCCTTTAAAAAGTCAGGAAGTAAACACTTTGGGCTGGTAGGAGTAGAGATGATATCTGGGTTAGTCCAGGCCAATGCTTTTAAAAGAGCTACAGGAGATCATACTGTTAAAGCATTGCAGGCATGGTTTGGAACTTTCCCAAAACCACAAGAAATTCAATCTGATAACGGGTCTCACTTTACTGCCAAAGTTGTACAGGACTGGGCAAAAGGTGAAGGGATTAAACAGACTTTTCACACTCCTTACTACCCTCAAGCTAACGGCATTGTAGAAAGGACCAATGGTCTCTTGAAAACGACTTTTGAAACCACAGGAGGGAAATTGGGATGTTCGGCTATGGGAAGCTGTGAAAGGTGTGAATGATAGATGGGGGGTAAACGGGTGTCCCAAAATCACTGTCTTTTTCCCAACAGCTCCAAGCATAATTCTCTCACTGCAGGGACCAAATGATCCTAAGAATCCTGCACACTACCCTGGACAACCTGTTTCGGTAGATCTCCCTACCGTAGGAGAAGTACCACTAGTGCTAAAACGCCCTCTGAATAAATATGCATGGCTAGCCTCTGATGCCCTAGGGAGAGAGCATCGGATACATACACGCTGCATCATTCCATCATTCTAATTTTCTGCCTTTTGCTGGCAGACTCTGTTGTGTTCACTTTTCACAGAAGAACTCCGAGGGACATGAAGAAGAGCACATAAACCATGATAAGACTAGTGATACTTTTCTGCATCCTACCACAACACCAGGGCCAAAAACCAGCTGAGTGGCCATGGTCTGAAGCTACCATTAGGTACACTAGTGCTCTAGGATCCTATCCCAGAGATCGTTGCCCGAACCTAGCCACTGTAGCACTGCACGACTCTGAGATATACTGTCCAAGTGAATGGGGATGGGACTTGAAGGATTGGACTAGAATCCTAAAAGGAACAAGAGGTGAAAAAATTAAGGTAGGATGCAGAAAAGTAGAAGGATCTCTTTACCAGAAAGCTTCCACCATTGCAATCGCTGGAAATTTTCTAAAACCAGATGGGAAAAGTGATTTGCACCCCAACATTACGGCCAAACTCTGCCCTACAACGGAGTGGGTGTGTGACAAACAAACCCCCTTCATCCTGTGTAGTTGTCAGAAGAATGTCGGTAACTACACCTTAGGCCCCAGTACCAACAATGTGGAAATCACAAAGCTTCGCAGAAACAAACTAACTGACTGCTGGTATAACTTTCCTCTAACCAAACCAACCTATGCAACATGCAATTGGCAAAATAACCCGGCAGATCAGCCAAGTCTGACAGGTTTAACTTATAAATTCAAAATAAACGCCGCAGCAAAGCCCATACTGAGTGCAGTAATCACATACCACGGTATAAGTACCCCCCTTGTGTTAGATGACAAGAATAAAGTTTTTCCACCCTTTATGGTAACCCGAGGTGACGATGTTACAATACGATGTGCATTAATTGCTGAATTGTTTACCGAACCTGTACACAGTTATAGCATTGGACCTCATGGCCGTGTTTTGTTTGGTGAAATTCAAAATCAAGATTGTTGGCTAAACCTTAATTGCTGTACAATTTCCCCATAAAGTCACGTGTGGTAAAAACAATACAAAATACTGGGGGGAACTCAAAGTCGATGTTGCAATACCTACCACCCAACCACCGGTCATGCTAAGCCCGAGAATTTTTGAAATTGGACCACGTATAATCACAAAAACAGGCCAACAACAACTATTGCTCAATCCGGCATGGTCCCTTAAACAAGTCAAGTTGCTGATACAAAACAATGTCTCAGAAATTCAGCCAGCTTGTTCACCTTTTCTGCAGACTTCCTTCAAGGGGCAGACAACCGGGTTGCAAAAGCGGAACCCTTCTAAGAAACGGACGCAAGGAGACATAACCGGCGTTGTGGGAACAGGATTGGGAATCTTAAATAGTATTGATTCAGAAGTACTAATGAATAAATTGGCTGCCACAACTACAGATTTGACTAAAATACAACAACCCATCAGCGGTTGTTATCAAACATATTACCAAATTGAGAAAAGGTAAATGTGAATGACCACAAATTGATAATTGGCATGCTCCGTGCTACGCAAAACAACATTTCTTTGGCTCTCAGCTGCGTCCAGGCTCAATTGTGGATGCAGTCCGTTGCTGCCTCAATTGTAAGAGAAGGCAAAGAAGGCACTTTTCCTACTGAAATTCGGAAAATAATCTGGGACGGTGCCACTGATTTTGAAAGAGAATTCCAATCCTGGTGGAATTTAGTGAATTTTACCTACAATCCCATCACAAACACAGCCACAGCCTTTGTACTAACCATACGGAATGCTTCAGTGCATTGGATAGTCCCTATCATTGCATTAGGGCTGAACCATGATGCAGCTATTCTCTACCCTTTCCAGCACAGAGAATGGGCCCGTCAAACTGGTAAGAAGTGGCAAACTGTTAATTTGGAAACTTGTATTGTCCGAGAACAACAAGGGTTTATCTGTGAAAGCAGTGCAATTAGACCTCAAGACATTTGTTTGGACACAGAACAAAGTGTCTGTCCTTTTGAAATTCATCCTAACAAGATTCCTGAAACAGTGCTTGTGTATATAGGCAATGGATGTGCATGCTTAAGAACTGCATGTGATAAGGTATTTCTAGAAAATTTAGTTGTAGATACTAAAACTCATTCAAATTCTTGTGTTTGTAACTTGACTAAAAGCACAGGATGTGATTTCTCTTATTTAGCCCCACTTACTTCTTATTGTATTTTACAGTCCAATTACACAGTGATCCACCAATTATTGCCTACCCCCACTGGGATGAACCTTACTTAGGTAAAGCACTTGTTGCTTCACCAGGATTTCATTGGAATTTTGGAAAAGATCAAGAAAAACAGACAGAAAACCTTGGTAACTGTTCATCACAATGGGAAAGAAACACATTGTTTTCTAGACAGAGGAAAGAAAGATGCTGGACACAGCTGGTGGGATACTCCTTTTGGGTGCTCACCTACTGCTACAGGTGTCCTGAACAAATTGTGTCATCCCATCCTTGTTCTCTTGATTTTACTTTTGATTGGGTTTGTTTTATCAGCAATCTTATACATCATGAATTGCAGAATGATGAAACGGTTGACATCTGTAATAGATGTGCACAATTTGGACACTATCCCATCCACTGTGGACACCCCTAAGGTTATTGACACAAGATGAACTACATGAGTATTAAAATAAGATGAGACATGATTAAAAATTACAGGTGTATTTTGATTAAAAATTACTTATTCCTTCTTTTTCCTTTTCTTTCTCTTTTCTTATTTTCTCTACCCTTTTCTGGGATATGCTACCAACATTAACGAGTCCTGAAGACTTCGCAACAACACTACGAAATCGTGCTGATGGAGCTCTCCTGATGACAATCGTGAGTCATGGGGTGGTGTAAGAGACGGTCTGAAGATCCCTCATCTGCCTCACGATCATCGCCGAGAACAGAGGCTAAACACAGGAGTTCCGACCTGCCTAAGGTGGGATGTCTGCCAACTGTTGCCTGCAGGTGTGCCCGCTGGGAACTGGTACGCATTCCTGAGGAAATTTGTGCAGGTCACAGTGGACTGCGCCGTTCTTGCTGCCCAGGCGGGAAGGACTGCGCTGAAGCGGAAAGGAATGACCTGTCCTCTACACCTGTCCTGTACCTGTTTCCCAAAGCAACAGGCCTCATAACAACGGCTGTAGATTTGCCCCACCTCTTGGGGAAAAGGGCGAGATGTGGGGATACAGCTAGAAAGCAGAAGCGAGAGCACTGCTAAACTCATGCCAGAAGTAGACGCGCTAACGCTGCTAGGCCGCAAACCACAGCAGGCAGTATAGTTAGCATAGGAGAAAGGCATGCTTGGTATGTACCTGGGATAGTTAGGGCTAGCTTTTAGTTTTGCAATGTTATTACAAAACACAGATATGGTCTTGGCCAGTTGGCCCTCGTTTCAAAAAAGGCCTATAAAGGGACTTTCTGAAATAACTGAGATGAGATCTCCCCACGGAAAGAAGACAAATCTATTGGCAGCAGAGCACGAGGACTTCATCTCATCCGTTGGTAGCCATTACCCCCCCTTTCTTCCTCTCTACTCTTTTACTTTGTTTTTCTTTATCTCTCTCTCTCTTTCTCTCCTCTATCGCATTACCGTGTTGTGGGTACTTAACAAAGGTGCACTGTTTTGAGTAAAACTGAAATCCCTTGTGTCCTTTTGCACTCGGAGATCTGTAAACAAACCATCACGACCCTTACTTGTATTAACGGATCATGACACATGTCCAAAAGAAAAAATCACTGGAACAAAAAGAGCAAACTGATCCAAGGTGAACTGATCCACGGTGAAAAACAGAAGCCTACAAAAATCTGGGGGGAAAAAAAAAGGCAACTCACGTGCCCGATTCACAGATGCAACTCCTGCAAAACTTTTGACGGCAGTCTCACTCCCTCTGCTGAACAATCAACTGGAGGAAATCCCACTCCAAATCTGTGGGAAACAACAAAAGTGGTGCAACAAGCACTTCATAGAATAAAAACTAAAACTCCACCTGAATAAATTAATGCAATTAACATTGCATTAATTTCACCTGGCTTTTTTTTTTTTTTTTTTTTGAGGAAATCTGTTTCTTTTCTCTTTTCTAAGAATGTCAAACATCCCTGCATTGACGATAAAGAAAGCAGTTTGAGGGCAGAGAAAGTGCAAGCAGCAGAATCACATCTAAATGTGATAACCATTTACTCACGTGGACGCTGTCCCTTTGTGTTAGCCCCAAGGAGTTGTACTTCTTTTTAATAATCGGTCTAGTGGGCCAAATTTTCACTTTTTAAGAACCTACCAACACATGGGATGGAGCTGCATGAAAACCAATGAAATGTAAAGTGTCACCATAATTGCTTGCATTGTCAGTTTGTTAACGTTTGTCATTTAAGAATTTATACATATTTGAAATCATACAAATATGTACTAACCTTCCCAGTTCTGCCTCAGAAGACTTCAAAATTATTATCTTTCAGCTATTTTTTTAAATTTACTATTTAGTGAATTAAAGAATCTTGACAAAACACAAGCAAATGCTAGAGAAGAAATGATTAAATCCCCCTTCCAGGGGACCCCAGGCGCTGACGGCTGCCACCGGCGTGTGCCAGGTCGGGACCGGCAGGCAGGGCTGCACCCCGCGTCTGCCACAACACCTGCAGCTTCTGCAGCCTGAAACACAGCTGGCTCAGGGGTTTCAATCAAGAGCCAAAAGATCTTGCTGGTCAATTTGGGGCAGAGAAAGGTCATCACTTCTAGCATGGCATAAGCCTGCCACTACATTTCTGTCAAGGACAATCACTTTGTTGCAGTGAAACTCCTGGGTAAAATACTGAAGCGCTTTCAGATTCATATTATCCGACATTTCGGTGACCTTCTTTTATACCTGCATTGCTTCATACTGCTGGTTGTGGGCACAAGTTCTTTGTACACTATCCTGGAAATTAAAAAGATCAGAAACAACACCCACCCCTCCCCCACCACCACCCCTTCCCCAGCCACAACCCTAACAAAACCAACCTCCAGAATGTTCAGGAGTTCAAATGAGAACAAGCATAGATGGGGCATAAAAAGATGGATCCTCCTTAGACATTTGTGCATGCAGTGCCCTGCAATCCACTAAGTTCTACTTCTCGTACACCAAATACCTGTCTTCGGAACTCCTTGTTCTCCATTCAAACCCTTCTGGGAGGGTAATCGAGGAGATACTCTTACATATTTTTAGCACATCTTGCACTAGGCAATTAAATCCAGTGCGCAGCATTACCTGACCAACTGAGGCGGTGACAAGGTCAATTAAGACCTGTTCATATCTTAATCTGGAGCTCTTCCAACTGCTTGAAAAGTGAAGCCTTGGACATTGAAGGTTCAGACTAAGGAAAATCCAAAACGTGGACAGCATCTCCCTTCTGCTGGAAGCCTTCAAGTTCACCACTGCAGTCTGCAGCCTACACAGATCATCTGAGGATTGTAAAAGTTTTCCAAGGAAGAACAAGAACAAGGCTAATGCATGCACACAAACGCTGATCAAAAGCACTTGATGCTCTTGGACAAAAAGATGTAACCTTCACTTTTGGAAAGACAAGGTGACTATGGTTGTCTCCACAGTACTCGCAGGAAAAAATCCCTGAAGTTTTGTAAAACCTCTTTTCAGGGCTTTGTTAACTTCATTTTTGTTAAGAATTGGGGAACACAAAGAGACCTGTCCCTTTTTTTGCAGAATGCCATAGAAACTGCTACACTCACTTCAACAACAGTCCAAATAACCTTCTCTGCAAATACTGACCATATGCAGTTCTGGTTGATACAAACCCCCATTACCTAAGAAAAGGAACAACTCGGCAAGCAGTTTGCAAAGATGAACAACTTAGCACGATTGCGGCTGATGACATGCCCTGACTTTTTTACCTTCAGCTGTGGGTGCCGTACCTTCCTACCCTCGCACATGCCACTCAAAGCTGCTTGCGTGGAGCTCTCGCACCACCTATGCCAGCAACTGTGCCAAGCCGCCACCCTTCTTCAGCACCATCGCACCTACCACAAGGTAGCTGAATCAGAGGGAAAAGGAGGTCGCCAATGGAGGGAAGTTGTTCCCCCTGACAGCTAAGCTCCAACTCCGGGGTCCCTTATGTCCTTCCCAGGACGGGCGGGAAAACGCCTCGGCGGAGCGCAGCGCTGGGCGGGAGCGGCCGGCAGAGCACCGAGCGCGCTCCCCACTCCCTCCCGCCCGCGCCGCTGCGGAGACCCCGGGTTCGCCGGAACCGGCCACGTGCTGCACGGAGGGCAGCGCGGCAAAGGCGGTCGCCCCTCGTTACCCTAGGAAGGCCGGCCTCGGATCCCCGCTCTCTCCACCGGCACGGGCAGTGCCAGCAGACTGTCGCTGCGGCCGCCGCTGGCCGAAAGCCTCGCCGCGCACCGCCCGGCCGGCCCCGCCGCTCCGCGGGGTCACACGGCACCTGCCGTGGGCGGCAGCCGAGCGACAGCAAGCAGAAGCGCTCACCGCCGCGCCACTCGCCGCCCCGCCCGGGCGCTCCTCTCCTCGCGCTACCACCATGGCGCCGGCCCGCCCCGCCTTCCCCGTCGCCTGCGGCGCAACGCGGGTGCTCCGAGCCACGCAGCACGCGTGCGGCCGGGCCCTGCCGAGCCGCAGGCGGAGCCGGGGCACGGCCCGCGCGGGAGAGCTTCCGGCGAGGCTGGGCGGGCGGCGAGCGCGGCCGAGCGTGAACGCGCCAGGCGGGGTCGGCCGGCGGCGCGATGGGGAGCTAGATGGAGGCGGCAGCACCGCGCGGCATAAAAGAGCTGATCGTCCCGCAGCCGCCCGCTCCGCAGCCCCTCGGCTGCTGTCGAGAAGGGCCCCGGCCCTGGCCGCGCCGGTGGCGAGGTGGCTCCGCAGCCCGCGGCCAGCCCTGGCGGGGCAGGGGAGCACTGCGGGCAGCCCCGGGGCCGCGCAGCCGTCTGTAACGCGCGGTGGGAGCCGCCGGCAACTATTTTACACCTCCCGGGGGGCTGGGGAGGAGCACGGAGAGCACGCAGCAGGTCGCTGCCGTTGGGGAAAATTAATCCACCATGCCTGAGGTTGATGTCCGAAAAGGAGACAGAGGAGTCCTGCAACATTCTTCGACTACAGGGAGAGTCCATGGGGCTTTTCCCATGGGGTCTGTCAAACGGTTGCGGGATGCAGCCCCCTTTTGATGTCAAATTCCCAGCCACAGCACCCTCTTCCTTTTCCCCACTGGCTGAGGTATTCGGGAGATACAGACTTCCGGAACTGCCTACTCTATGTCCCCCTCTAATATGCACCCCCCTTTTGGCATCGAAAAGGAAGAAAAAAACCCATTCCTAATTCTATTAAGTCTTTGTTGCCTTGCTCTAGGTTCAGGAATTTAACACGGCCTTGATTAATCATCAGTCTCTGATGATTAGTAACAGTTCTAGAGAACTAATCTTTTCTTCTGTTACTTCACTCCCCATAAGTTCCTAGCCTTGTCTACAGGCTGATTCACACGGTCTGTTTGTAAAGACTCATCCATCTCATTCCTTTTAATCCCTCCTTTTTTTATTTAATCTGTATTTTTTACAAGCCTTAATTACCATTGATTTAATTTTTTCTTCTTGAGTCTTCTGGGCTTTTGCTATTATTTGCAGTGACATCCTTTTCTGTCCTTTTCTAGTCATTTCTGGATCAGGTAGGCATGGCTGCTAGCAGCATCCTCTTGACCACCTGCTGAAAGAGCTGCACCCAGCATGGTGTCACGCATGGTCAAAAGATTAGAGTTGCTATAGCATAGAAGAGGAGAAATGGTATTCATTTAGCCCATAGCTGGCCAGTTAGCCAGGAAAACATGTCTCCCATTACCATCTTTTCAACACTTGGACAGGTCCATGAGCTGAGGTTATTTCCTCTGTTATTTGACCACTTTTCCCCTGTCATCTGCTTGCAAACAGCAGCTCGAGTCATTTAATTTCCCACAAACTCCTCCTTCTTCTGCTAACAGATAATCTAATACCATCCAATGTTGAAAATACCACTTTCCTCATTGAAGTGGGTTGCTCAGCAAGACGGTCAAGAGCTGTGGCTGGCTGGTTGGTAATTATTTCTGAGACAGCTTGTACCCTAATTATCTCATTCCAATGATAAATGGGTTCCCAGGCATCTGGGATTAATTCCTTAGGTTTCCAAGTGGCTGGTCCATCATGTTGCGTAACTTCTTCTGGTGGCCATTCATCTTTTCCCCGTTCTGGGGTGCTCCCTGCAGCCAAGGCTGCATCAGCTGACTGCTTTTCTCTAATTAAATCATCACAGATTTGGATTCCTAAGCGATTTCCCTGAATTTGTAGTAGCAAAAAGAACAACGGTCTAATATACCCCAGGGATATACCATATCCCTGACCAGTTTGGAGGTAACCTGAGCTAAGCATGTTGGCCACAAATCCAATCATGTCCTTTCAAAGCCCGTGTTCCATTAGCAAAGGGGCCTTCCTACCCTTGGTCATCAATTGGTGGGTCAAAATACCACGGGTTTCCCTGGCCTAACGGTCCTCCAACAATAGCTGCCCCACCATAAGGGTCACAGCATTTGCATTTCCAAGCTCCCACACAGGGTTCCCATCTACATTTACATCTGCAAGTTGCTTGCTTGGATTTGGAGCAGAACTCACTAAAAGGCTTTGAGTTCCAATCCGCTGTTGCCATTCCCACTGCTAATCACAAACAACATGTCTTCTACTTGTGGGATTTTTGTGGGGACAGCTTAAAAATAGGTGGTCAAAAAACCCCCTTGTCCCTCCGCATTGCTTTACAGGCTTCCAAATGTTTTTGGTAAGAACACCTTACGCAGCTACCATTAGTGAGCTGAACAGCTCTTTGATTGCAATTGTCTTGATGTTTGGAACAATTGTAAGGAGGGCAATTGTGGGTCCAAACCCAATTGTTTAAAGCCAGAGGGAAAGTCAATTGACAAACGCCTTTTCCTACATAGACCCGCCCTGTCCTGTTTAGGCAATAAGTGCCTGTTGGAGAAGAATGAAGTGGCCATGGACTTCCTTCTTTGGCCCCAAATCCCATCCCATTGTGGCCCTCACATTGACCCACCATTTAGGTTCAGCTGGGCTAGCCAACCATGGCCACTCTTCAGATCCTCCTGGCCCTCCACAGAGCCAGCAATTGCTAAGGTTAAAAACTTTTGCTACTTCTTCTGCTAAGGCTGCAAATTGATTCTCCCACTCCTGGCCTAAACTTAGCTGACCATATAAAAGTAGAGTTATTCAGGAAAATGTTTTAATAGTGTGATCTAATTAGCTAGTCTAATTTTCCCGTTGTCTTCTGCAGCACCTGTGGCAATTGAAGACACAGAAACCACTTAACATAAAAGAATCCAGCAAGTATTAGCGCCCCAGTGAGTGGAGATTCTAGAGGAGGGATACCCATAGAGACTATTTCAGCAGGTGGTCTGTGGGTAGGCACGCAGGGCTTCCTCTGATGTCGAAGCACTGGCTACTGCTCCGGCCCACTCCTGCAGAGTGTCAGTCACGGCCTCCCGGCCTTCTCCTCCAGCTGAGATGTGCAAATCTCTGAGGCTTCAGAGACCTTGACCCGAGAGTGACGGGTCCACCTGTGTCCAGCTGTCTTCATGGCTGTTTCTGTCGTCAGTGACACTTGGAATGGGCCACGCCATTTCAGAACCACTGGCGCTTCTTTCTACTCCTTAACTAGGACTCAATCTCCTGGTTGGATGTTACAAGCAGCAAAGTCCAAAGGTGGGGCTTGTGCCAGCTGAGCTTCCTGTTGAAGGGGTTTCACAAGAAGCAGCATCCTGGCCACAGATGGTTTTAAATATACATCACTTACCTCTACTCCCCCACTAGGTTGAGACTTAGCCGGGTAATTCATAACAACGACGGAAAGGGGGAGAACGGAATCCCTCTTCTGGGTCGGGCTCTCATTCTCACCAAAGCCAATGTCCAAAGCCCTAGCCATGGCATCTTGGTTTCTATTACCAGCTTCAAAAGGTGTTTATTTCTCTAGTCATTGTTTTCTACCCGAGCCGAGCTCTGGGGGTGCCAGGGCCTATGGAGGTTCCATTGTGTTCCTAAAGAAGCCAAAACCCCTTGAAGGATCTTTCCTGTCAAATGAGTTCCCCTATCTGAGTCTATTGCTTCTACAATGCTGTATCTTGGAAAGATTTGTTCCAAAAATGCCTTAATACCTGATCCTGTCGTTGCTGAAGCAGTTGGAAATGCTTCTGGCCACCTTGCTAGCTGACATACCATTACCAGAAGATATGAAGCTTTCCCACTTGGGGCATCTCAGGAAAATCCACCTGGCATCTTTGGAAGGGACATGCAGCCCAAGGCCTCCCTCCACTGGCAAGTTACTTTGTAACTTGGCTGTTTGCTTTAGCACAGATCAAGCAACCTTCAACAGCTCGTTTTGCCAGTCTAAAAAGACCCCCAGCAACATCCAGCATGAGGAAGGCTTCTGCCAATCCTCAGGAGGTGCAAGGACTCTCTTCACGGAGTTCTTTTACTATTGGTAGGGCCAAAGCTTCTGGTATCTCTTGTTTGCCATCCCTTGTAAAGCAATTATTGCCTTTTTTCTCTGCCACACGGCTTTTAACTGTATCTCGAACTCCTCTGGGAGAAAAGACAGCTTCCCGGCCAGTGATGGAGTCACTGCGAGCAAAGGGGGCATCTTGGAGAGTTCTGGCAGAAGTGTTGCTTTCTGACTTTCTTCATTCACCAAAAAGGAGACAGAGGAGGCCTGTAACATTCTTCAACTACAGGGAGAGGCCATGGGGCTTTTGCCATGGAGTCTCTCAACTGATTGCGGGACGCAGCCCCCTTTTGATGCGAAGTTCCTGGCAACAGCACCCTCGGAGGTACTCGGGAATTACAGACTTCCGGAACTGCCTACTCTATGCTCCCCTCTAATATGCACCCCCCTCTTGGTATGGAAAAGGAAGAAAACGAAACTATTCCTAATGCTATTAAGTCTTTGCTGCCTTGCTCTAGGTTCAGGAATTTAACACGGCCTTGGCTGAGCAACAGTCTCTGTCGATTAGTAACAGTTTCTAGAACTAAGACTTTCTTCTGTTACGCCCCTACCAGTAAATTCCTAGCCTTGTCTAAGGACGGATTCACACGGTCTCTTTGTAAAGACACATCTATGTTACTTCTTTCACTCCCACACCTTCTTGGCGGTGGGATGGCTCCCCCCGGCACAGCACCTGGCACAAAACCCCCCTATGCACATACACGCACACCTGCACTTACCCTGCACTCCGCTGCACACACACACACACACACACACCTCCCGCACACTAACACCCCCCTCCACATCCCTGCCATGCTACTTGCAGTGGCCCCGCCCCTGCCATCCCGGCCGGCTGGCAGCACTCACTCCTCACATGCGTTGCGTTTCCTTGCTGCCCCCTCTGTAGCCTTCCCTCAACCTGCCTTTTCTCCCCTGCCTTGCATTGACTTGCTCACCCATCCCCCACCTGACTTCCTTTCACATTCGTCTAGCTCTGGCCTCACCTTTCCTTTTCCTTCTAGGACCCTCATTGCCTCGCCTCGCCTCGCCTCGCCAAGCCACCACTTGCCTTGCCCTGCCCTTGAAGCTCTCCCTTGCCTTGCATGACCTTGCTTAGCCCTCCCACACCTGGAATTCAAGACCCCTTTTCAATGCCATTTCATGGCCTTGCCCTGCCCTTTCTGCTCCTCCTAGGAATCTCAAAGCTCTCAAGCATCTCCCGTGTGTCAGGATCACAGGAGAGGAAGACCAGGGGAGGACGCGTGTTGCCACACTCATCTCTATGGGCAGCCTTGGTCTGGGAGCAATCCTTGCATGTCTTGAATCTTGCAAGGGCAATTCACATTTTGCCCTTGAGCTCGGGGACCAGAATGAGAGTTCTTTTGCCTACAAAGGAAAGCAGGTAGCTCAAATCTTTTAGGTGCAGAGGAGACATGACCCACGCGGGATCAAGGGCACACAAAACACTTGGTCCTGGCCACTTTTGTGTACCAGTAGTCCTTGAATGTACTTCTCACCTGCCTTGCCTGGCCTTGCCTTGGCAACACAACAGTTTCCTTGTCTTGCCCTGCTAGCCCTCTGGAGCCCTCTGGAGCCTTGCATTCCTTTGCATTGGCCATGCCCCGCCCTTGACCTGCCTACCGCTTTCCTCCAAGGCCTTGGATTGCCGAGCCCTTCTTGTTTCTGCCTGGCCTACCCATCAGTGGACTTCCCTTCCTACGGCCAGCCTTGCCTCTAACGTCTGGGCCTTCTCTTGCCTACCACTCCATTTGCTTTCCCCTCACTGCTCTGGCCTTGCTTACCTCTCCCTTGACTTGCCCACAATTGCCTGCACTTGCTTTGCAGCGCCTTGCCTGCATGGAAGGCGAGGGCAAGAGTGGTAGGCAGGGCAAAACAAAGCCAGCAAGTTGTAGGTAGTGCAAGGCAAGGCAGACGTAGGCAAAGGAAGCAGAGCAAGGGTAGCTTAAGAAGAACTAGACAAGGTACTGAAGGCAAGGCAAGGCCAAGAGACTCGGAGTGCCTTTCCTTGCGAAGGCAAAGACCTAAGTGCCAGTGTTGCTGGAGCAGATGTTAAGGTAGCACGGGGAGGAATAGAAAGTGCTGAGAACAGCGTGTGTGCTGCTAGTTTGAAGGGTGCAGTTGAAGTTGCAGGCAGCAAGATCTTCCTCAGCCCGCACTGTTTTGAGCTCTGTTTTTGCCAGATGGTTTCAAGTTGGTGGGCAGAATCTGCGAGAGGGCAAAGATTGGTTTGGGCCAAAGAGGTTTGTCTGCCTCTTGGAGTGCGGTAGAAAGAAGAGTCCGCTCTTGGAAGGGGAAGATGAGGGAAATCTTTTTCTCCTGAGGTGCTGTTGTTTTGAGTGCAGGGACGTTTGCAACTTGCCTCTGCCCTTGGGGTGGTTTCGAGCAGCGCCAGGTGCTTGGCCTTCTTTTGCAAGTCGTCAGCGCCATCGTGTGCTTGTTTCGAGGAGCGCTGACAGTGCCGGGGAAAAAGCCAAGCGCTTCGCTGGCGCCGCCCCAAGTCGTGTGCGAGCAGTTGCTGGAAGAGCTCCGCTGTGCATCCTGCCTCTTGGAGACACAAAAGAATGTGATCCTGCGCGTAGCGGGGAAGCAAGAAGAATCTTTTCATTGTTGGCTGTGCAGTTACTAAGCGGCAAAAGTCAAGGCAGCTCCAGCACGGCCTCTTTCTTTCAGAACCTTTTCTGTGCCATCATGAACATGCTCAACATGCAACTCGCACCCACTGAACTGCATCAAAGGCCCTGGAGAGACGCACTTTCCTTCAAGCTCTAGCTACCATCCTACCCTCCACCTCTCGCCGATCCCAAAGCCCTTCCGAACATGCAGCAGCTGCACGCAGAGAACAAGTGCTAGAAGAAGGCGTTGGCCTTCAGAGTCCCTCTAAAGTCTGTAAACTAGGCGAAACATTGCAGTGACCAGCACTTTCCTTCGCAACTATCTACAGGGCGTCATCACATTCTCTCAGAGTGGCTAAGTCCACCCTTGCAGCACAGCAGCGTTTCTGGCCACAGTTGGGACTGAGAGATGGGCCAGGTGAGAAAGCATTTGTTGACTATCCCTCGTCTCTGGAAGACTTGATACTCGCAGAGCAATCACGTCCACACACCTTCAGTGTGGCCAAGTTCAAGCAGCTAGAGCTCACAGAGACGGGAGAGGCAGGAGAGAAGCCGTTCCAAAAGTACCGTGTACTTAGGGCAGCATTCAAACTGTGCACAGCACTCTACAGCACTGTAGACCGTGGCTTCTCTGACAAGACGTGCCATCCCATTGTTGGCTCTCGCAGCTCGCTTGCTAGCTGCTCTCCTGAAGAAAAGAACTAGGAGGAAAAGCCAATGCTGGGCTGCACCTTCCCCTTGCCTCACGTAAAGCCACTTCAACTCCCCGCTGCACTCTCTACTTCCCCTCTCCTTGGCATCGACCACTGGGTTTTCTGCATCTCGGAGCCCAAAGGTAAGCGCCAGTGTTCCCAGGGATGCTTGGGAGAAGTAGTAGCACAAGTAGCTGCCGTTGAACTTCCTCCTTCTCAATGCTAACGTGAAGTCGGCAGGCAGGCGAGCGCCAGCCACGCTCCTTTCTCAGTTTGTACGCTGCGGACACGAGCCCGGTGCTCGGCGCCTTCGTTCGGCCTCTTTAGTAGCCATGTCGCGCTTTCATTCTGCCGGAGTCGAAGCGTCGTCTACTTGTGGCACAAAGAGCACGGTGCCGGCAGCCAAATGCTCCAGCCGACTGCTTCTGCCGACACGCCTGGGCTATGCACTTTCTCTCTCAGCGACAAACAGCAGCACGTTCGCTCTAAATGTAAAGGGAAAGATTCTCGGCTACGTCTGGCACAGAGAACAGCTTTAGTTCAACGGGCTTACCCAGAGCATGGCCCCGGACGCGTGGAAACCTGTATTTGCACCACATTCCAGTCGCAGTCCTCTTTCCTTTACAGGCTGCACAGCGCCGTCAGATGGCCGTGCGCTCTGCACCTGCCTTCTCACTTCCAAGTAGCACCGCGCACATTAGAGCCTTGCAGGGAGAGAAGACGCGGCTAGGCGTCTCGCCCAGAAGAACGTGGCAGGGCGAAAAGGTGTTCTTCTTTTGTCTTCCTCGTCGCCCAGAGTGTGCTGCTGTGTTGAAAGTCTTGGCCAGCGAAAAGCTACACCAGCAAGTGTTTCTCTCCTGATGCATTGCGCTGAGCCAGAGCTGAGGAAAATCCTTGCACAGCACACTGTGGATGCGTGCAGTACACACGCTGAAGAGCGGCACGGCTAAAAGTCATCGCTGGGCTTCAGTTCTCTCCAGAGCGCAGAAGGCGAAGAACGAAGCAGCTGGGCACCGGCTGCATGTAGTGGAGCGAATTTCACATGTGCAGCCAAGAGCTGCTTCACAAGCAGATTCAGCTGAGAATGCTCGGGCTGCTTCACAAAGGAAGGTGCTGTGTTGCACTCCTGGACACTACCTGGCCAGAAGCAGTTTCTTACACCTTCAATGCTGCAGAGTCCATGCAGCTGGAGCACTCCCAGAAGGACGCGTCCAGCTAGAAGGCGTTCTTCCAAGTAGCCTTGAAACTGAGCACAACACACTGCGGCTCGGCAGCTTCCTTCTCAGATAGACGTGCCGTCACACTATGCACTCTCGCAGCTCCGTTGCCCACTTGCAGCAGCTGCGCCCAAAGAAAAAGGCTCCAGAAGGAAAAGCCACTGCTGGGCTGCCCTTTCCCCTTGCCTCACTTAAAGCACCAGAAACTGTCCGCTGCACTCTCTATTTCCTTTCTCCGCCCTATGGCGAAGCATAAACCTAACCGCAATTGTTTCCAGGGCAAAGCTGGAAGAGAAATAGGTAGCAGCACAAGTAGCTGCAAGTTGAACTTTAAGTTTCGAGCTGCTAACGTGAATCCGAAAACTAGCACTCGAGGCAGCCACGCTTCCTCTTGCAGCCTGTGCGATGCACACACCAGCTCCGTGCTCTGCCTTCATTCATACGCCCTTCGTAGCAGGTCGCGCTTTCGTTTTGCTGGAGACGACCCGTCGTCTACTTCTCGCGCAGAGAGCACGGTGCCGGCAGCCAAATGCTGCAGGCTGCTGCTTCTGCCGAAACACGCCTGGGCTATGCAATTTCTCTCTAGCGCTGAAGTAACACCACATTCTCTTTGCTTTGTAGCCAGCATCTTTACGGAAAGCTTCTCGGCTACGTCTGGCACACGGAACAGCTTTATTTTAACGGGCTTAACCGGAGCATGCCCCGACGCGTGGGAACTTGTATTTGCACCACATTGCAGTGGCAGTCCTCTTTCCTTTACAGGCTGCACAGCGCCGGCAGATGGCCGTGCGCTCTGCACCTGCCTTCTCACTTCCAAGTAGCACCGCGCACATTAGAGCCTTGCAGGGAGAGAAGACGCGGATAGGCGTCTCGCCCAGAAGAACGTGGCAGGGCGGAAAGGTGTTCTTCTTTTGTCTTCCACGTCGCCCAGAGTGTGCTGCTGTGTTGAAAGTCTTGGCCAGCGAAAAACTACACCTGCAAGTGTTTCTCTCCTGATGCATTGCGCTGAGCCAGAGCTGAGGAAAATCCTTGCACAGCACACTGTGGATACGTGCAGTACACACGCTGAAGAGCGGCACGGCTAAAAGTCATCGCTGGGCTTCAGTTCTGTCCAGACAGCAGAAGGCGAAGAACGAAGCAGCTGAGCACCGGCTGCATGTAGTGGAGCGAATTTCACATGTGCAGCCAAGAGCTGCTTCACAAGCAGATTCAGCTGAGAATGCTCGGGCTGCTTCACATTGGAAGGTGCTGTGTTGCACTCCTGGGCACTACCTGGTCAGAAGCAGGTTCTTACACCTTCAATGCTGCAGAGTCCATGCAGCTGGAGCACCCCCAGAAGAAGGCGTCCAGCTAGGCGTTCTTCAAGTACCCCCCTCTTCCAAGTAGCCTTGAAACTGAGCACAACACACTGCGCCTCGGCAGCTTCCTTCTCAGATAGACGTGCCGTCACACTATTCACTCTCGCAGCTCCGTTGCCCACTTGCAGCAGCTGCGCCCAAAGAAAAAGGCTCCAGAAGGAAAAGCCACTGCTGGGCTGCCCTTTCCCCTTGCCTCACTTAAAGCACCAGAAACTGTCCGCTGCACTCTCTATTTCCTTTCTCCGCCCTATGGCGAAGCATAAACCTAACCGCAATTGTTTCCAGGGCAAAGCTGGAAGAGAAATAGGTAGCAGCACAAGTAGCTGCAAGTTGAACTTTAAGTTTCGAGCTGCTAACGTGAATCCGAAAACTAGCACTCGAGGCAGCCACGCTTCCTCTTGCAGCCTGTGCGATGCACACACCAGCTCCGTGCTCTGCCTTCATTCATACGCCCTTCGTAGCAGGTCGCGCTTTCGTTTTGCTGGAGACGACCCGTCGTCTACTTCTCGCGCAGAGAGCACGGTGCCGGCAGCCAAATGCTGCAGGCTGCTGCTTCTGCCGAAACACGCCTGGGCTATGCAATTTCTCTCTAGCGCTGAAGTAGTACCACATTCTCTTTGCTTTGTAGCCAGCATCTTTACGGAAAGCTTCTCGGCTACGCCTGGCACAGGGAACAGCTTTATTTTAACCGGCTTAGGCGGAGCATGCCCCGACGCGTGGAAACTTGTATTTGCACCACATTGCAGTGGCAGTCCTCTTTCCTTTACAGGCTGCACAGCGCCGGCAGATGGCCGTGCGCTCTGCACCTGCCTTCTCACTTCCAAGTAGCACCGCGCACATTAGAGCCTTGCAGGGAGAGAAGACGCGGCTAGGCGTCTCGCCCAGAAGAACGTGGCAGGGCGAAAAGGTGTTCTTCTTTTGTCTTCCACGTCGCCCAGAGTGTGCTGCTGTGTTGAAAGTCTTGGCCAGCGAAAAGCTACACCAGCAAGTGTTTCTCTCCTGATGCATTGCGCTGAGCCAGAGCTGAGGAAAATGCTTGCACAGCACACTGTGGATGCGTGCAGTACACACGCTGAAGAGCGGCACGGCTAAAAGTCATCGCTGGGCTTCAGTTCTCTCCAGAGCACAGAAGGCTAAGAACGAAGCAGCTGGGCACCGGCTGCATGTACATAGTGGAGCGAATTTCACATGTGCAGCCAAGAGCTGCTTCACAAGCAGATTCAGTTTAGAATGCTCTGGCTGCTTCACAAAGGAAGGTGCTGTGTTGCACTCCTGGACACTACCTGGCCAGAAGCAGTTTCTTACACCTTCAATGCTGCAGAGTCCATGCAGCTGGAGCACTCCCAGAAGGACGCGTCCAGCTAGAAGGCGTTCTTCAAGTACCCCCCTCTTCCAAGTAGCCTTGAAACTGAGCACAACACACTGCGCCTCGGCAGCTTCCTTCTCAGATAAGACGTGCCGTCACACTATGCACTCTCGCAGCTCCGTTGCCCACTTGCAGCAGCTGCGCCCAAAGAAAAAGGCTCCAGAAGGAAAAGCCACTGCTGGGCTGCCCTTTCCCCTTGCCTCACGTGAAGCACCTGAAACTGTCCGCTGCACTCTCTATTTCCTTTCTCCGCCGTATGGCGAAACATTAACGTAATCGCAGTTCTTTCCAGGGAAAGCTGGAAGAGAAATAGGTAGCAGCACAAGTAACTGCAAGTTGGACATTAAGTTTCCGACTGCTAACGTGAATCCGAAAACAAGCACTCGAGGCAGCCACGCTTCCTCTTGCAGCCTGTGCGATGCACACACCAGCTCGCTGCTCTGCCTTCATTCATACGCCCTTCGTAGCAGGTCGCGCTTTCGTTTTGCTGGAGACGACCCGTCGTCTACTTCTCGCGCAGAGAGCACGGTGCCGGCAGCCAAATGCTGCAGGCTGCTGCTTCTGCCGAAACACGCCTGGGCTATGCAATTTCTCTCTAGCGCTGAAGTAGTACCACATTCTCTTTGCTTTGTAGCCAGCATCTTTACGGAAAGCTTCTCGGCTACGTCTGGCACACGGAACAGCTTTATTTTAACGGGCTTAACCGGAGCATGCCCCGACGCGTGGGAACTTGTATTTGCACCACATTGCAGTGGCAGTCCTCTTTCCTTTACAGGCTGCACAGCGCCGGCAGATGGCCGTGCGCTCTGCACCTGCCTTCTCACTTCCAAGTAGCACCGCGCACATTAGAGCCTTGCAGGGAGAGAAGACGCGGATAGGCGTCTCGCCCAGAAGAACGTGGCAGGGCGGAAAGGTGTTCTTCTTTTGTCTTCCACGTCGCCCAGAGTGTGCTGCTGTGTTGAAAGTCTTGGCCAGCGAAAAACTACACCTGCAAGTGTTTCTCTCCTGATGCATTGCGCTGAGCCAGAGCTGAGGAAAATCCTTGCACAGCACACTGTGGATACGTGCAGTACACACGCTGAAGAGCGGCACGGCTAAAAGTCATCGCTGGGCTTCAGTTCTGTCCAGACCGCAGAAGGCGAAGAACGAAGCAGCTGAGCACCGGCTGCATGTAGTGGAGCGAATTTCACATGTGCAGCCAAGAGCTGCTTCACAAGCAGATTCAGCTGAGAATGCTCGGGCTGCTTCACATTGGAAGGTGCTGTGTTGCACTCCTGGGCACTACCTGGTCAGAAGCAGGTTCTTACACCTTCAATGCTGCAGAGTCCATGCAGCTGGAGCACCCCCAGAAGAAGGCGTCCAGCTAGGCGTTCTTCAAGTACCCCCCTCTTCCAAGTAGCCTTGAAACTGAGCACAACACACTGCGCCTCGGCAGCTTCCTTCTCAGATAGACGTGCCGTCACACTATTCACTCTCGCAGCTCCGTTGCCCACTTGCAGCAGCTGCGCCCAAAGAAAAAGGCTCCAGAAGGAAAAGCCACTGCTGGGCTGCCCTTTCCCCTTGCCTCACTTAAAGCACCAGAAACTGTCCGCTGCACTCTCTATTTCCTTTCTCCGCCCTATGGCGAAGCATAAACCTAACCGCAATTGTTTCCAGGGCAAAGCTGGAAGAGAAATAGGTAGCAGCACAAGTAGCTGCAAGTTGAACTTTAAGTTTCGAGCTGCTAACGTGAATCCGAAAACTAGCACTCGAGGCAGCCACGCTTCCTCTTGCAGCCTGTGCGATGCACACACCAGCTCCGTGCTCTGCCTTCATTCATACGCCCTTCGTAGCAGGTCGCGCTTTCGTTTTGCTGGAGACGACCCGTCGTCTACTTCTCGCGCAGAGAGCACGGTGCCGGCAGCCAAATGCTGCAGGCTGCTGCTTCTGCCGAAACACGCCTGGGCTATGCAATTTCTCTCTAGCGCTGAAGTAGTACCACATTCTCTTTGCTTTGTAGCCAGCATCTTTACGGAAAGCTTCTCGGCTACGCCTGGCACAGGGAACAGCTTTATTTTAACCGGCTTAGGCGGAGCATGCCCCGACGCGTGGAAACTTGTATTTGCACCACATTGCAGTGGCAGTCCTCTTTCCTTTACAGGCTGCACAGCGCCGGCAGATGGCCGTGCGCTCTGCACCTGCCTTCTCACTTCCAAGTAGCACCGCGCACATTAGAGCCTTGCAGGGAGAGAAGACGCGGCTAGGCGTCTCGCCCAGAAGAACGTGGCAGGGCGAAAAGGTGTTCTTCTTTTGTCTTCCACGTCGCCCAGAGTGTGCTGCTGTGTTGAAAGTCTTGGCCAGCGAAAAGCTACACCAGCAAGTGTTTCTCTCCTGATGCATTGCGCTGAGCCAGAGCTGAGGAAAATCCTTGCACAGCACACTGTGGATACGTGCAGTACACACGCTGAAGAGCGGCACGGCTAAAAGTCATCGCTGGGCTTCAGTTCTGTCCAGACAGCAGAAGGCGAAGAATGAAGCAGCTGGGCACCGGCTGCATGTAGTGGAGCGAATTTCACATGTGCAGGCAAGAGCTGCTTCACAAGCAGATTCAGCTGAGAATGCTCGGGCTGCTTCACATTGGAAGGTGCTGTGTTGCACTCCTGGGCACTACCTGGTCAGAAGCAGGTTCTTACACCTTCAATGCTGCAGAGTCCATGCAGCTGGAGCACCCCCAGAAGAAGGCGTCCAGCTAGGCGTTCTTCAAGTACCCCCCTCTTCCAAGTAGCCTTGAAACTGAGCACAACACACTGCGCCTCGGCAGCTTCCTTCTCAGATAGACGTGCCGTCACACTATTCACTCTCGCAGCTCCGTTGCCCACTTGCAGCAGCTGCGCCCAAAGAAAAAGGCTCCAGAAGGAAAAGCCACTGCTGGGCTGCCCTTTCCCCTTGCCTCACGTGAAGCACCAGAAACTGTCCGCTGCACTCTCTATTTCCTTTCTCCGCCCTATGGCGAAGCATAAACCTAACCGCAATTGTTTCCAGGGCAAAGCTGGAAGAGAAATAGGTAGCAGCACAAGTAGCTGCAAGTTGAACTTTAAGTTTCGAGCTGCTAACGTGAATCCGAAAACAAGCACTCGAAGCAGCCACGCTTCCTCTTGCAGCCTGTGCGATGCACACACCAGCTCCGTGCTCTGCCTTCATTCTTACGCCCTTCGTAGCAGGTCGCGCTTTCGTTTTGCTGGAGACGACCCGTCGTCTACTTCTCGCGCAGAGAGCACGGTGCCGGCAGCCAAATGCTGCAGGCTGCTGCTTCTGCCGAAACACGCCTGGGCTATGCAATTTCTCTCTAGCGCTGAAGTAGTACCACATTCTCTTTGCTTTGTATCCAGCATCTTTACGGAAAGCTTCTCGGCTACGTCTGGCACAGGGAACAGCTTTATTTTAACCGGCTTAGGCGGAGCATGCCCCGACGCGTGGAAACTTGTATTTGCACCACATTCCAGTGGCAGTCCTCTTTCCTTTACAGCCTGCACAGCGCCGGCAGATGGCAGTGCTTCTCTGCACCTGCCTTCTCACTTCCAAGTAGCACCGCGCACATTAGAGCCTTGCAGGGAGAGAAGACGCGGATAGGCGTCTCGCCCAGAAGAAAGTGGCAGGGCGAAAAGATATTCTTCCTTTCTCTTTCTTCTTGCCCGAATTGTGCTGCTGTGTTGAAAGTCTTGGCCAGCGAAAAGCTACACCAGCAAGTGTTTCTCTCCTGACGCATTTCGCTGAGCGAGAGCTACACGGACAGTTTGGACCCTGTGAAACAGCAAGAAAATGACTGTACGTCGAGCTGAGGAAAATCCGTGCACAGCGCACTGTGGCCCCGTGCAGTGTTCGCGCTGAAGAGCGGCAAAGCTCAAAGGCATCGCTGGGCTTCAGTTCTGTTCAGAGCACAGAAGGCGAAGAACGAAGCAGCTGAGCACCGGCTGCATGTAGTGGAGCGAATTTCACATGTGCAGCCAAGAGCTGCTTCACAAGCAGATTCAGCTGAGAATGCTCTGGCTGCTTCACAAGGGAAGGTGCTGTGTTGCACTCCTGGACACTACCTGGTCAGAAGCAGGTTCTTACACCTTCAATGTTGCAGAGTCCATGCAGCTGGAGCATCCCCAGAAGGACGCGTCCAGCTGGAAGGCGTTCTTCAAGTACCCCCCTCTTCCAAGTAGCCTTGAAACTGAGCACAGCACACTGCGGCTCGGCAGCTTTCTTCTCTCACCCTATTCACTCTCGCAGCTCAGTTGCCCACTTGCAGCAGCTGCTGCCAAAGAAAAAGGCTCCAGAAGGAAAAGCCACTGCTGGGCTGCCCTTTCCCCTTGCTTCACTTAAAGCACCAGAAACTGTCCGCTGCACTCTCTATTCCCATTCTCCGTCGCATCTACCACTGTAATGTCTGCATCTCGAAGCATAAACCCCGGCACAATTCTTTCCTGGGAAAGCGGAAGAGAAATAGGTGGCAGCACATGTAGCTGCAAGTTGAACTTTCTGTTTTCAACTGCTAATTCGAATCTGAAAACAAGCGAGTGGCAGCCACGCTTCCTCTTGCAGCCTGTGCTATGCACACACCAGCTAGGTGCTTCTGCCTTCTTTCTTACGCTCTTCGTACCATTTCGTTCTTTTCATTCTGCCGGAGTCGAAGCGTCGTCATCTTGTCGCACAGAGGGCACGCCGGCAGAGAAACCCTCCAGAGAAACGCTCCAGGTTGCTGTCTCTTCCGAAACACACCTGGGCTGTGCACTTTCCTTCGCTGCCCTTGGTAGCACCACATTCTCTTTGCTTTGTAGCCTGAATGTAAAGGGAAAGAGTCTCAGCTACGTCTGGCACCGAGAACAGCTTTAGTTCAACGGGCTTACCCGGCGCTTACCCCGACGCGTGGGAACTTGTATTTGCACCACATTCCAGGGGTAGTCTTTCTTTCCTTTACAGCCTGCACAGCGCCGGCAGATGGCCGTGCTTCTTTGCACCTGCCTTCTCACTTCCAAGTAGCACCGCGCACATTAGAGCCTTGCAGGGAGCAAAGACGTGGATAGATGTGTGGCAGAGAAAATCGTGCAAAGACGAAAAGATGGTCTTCTTTTGTCCTCCTCGTCGCCCAGATTGTGGTGCTGTGCTGAAAGCGTGCGTTTTATTACCCCTTCTCGCAGTAAGACTATGTGCTGCGTTGCAACTGTTGGCCAGCGGAAGGCTAATGCAGCAAGTGCTTCTCTCCTGACACATTTCTCTGAGCGAGAGCTTGTGCGGACAGTTGGGCTCTGCGAAGCAGAAAGGCTGTACTTGCACGTAGCGCTGAGGAAAATCCGTGCACTGCGCACTGTGGATGCGTGCAGTACACACACTGAAGAGAGCCAAAGCTGAATGCTTCAGTTCTGTCCAGCGCCGGTAAGGGAGAAGAACGCAGCCCCAGGCCACTGGGCTGGTGTGTGCGATGACTAGGAGCTTTGCCGCTCTTCTGCGTGTATACTGCACGCATCCACAGTGCGCAGTGCACGGATTTTCCTCAGCTCTCGCTCAGCAAAATGCATCAGGAGGGAAGCACATGATGGATTAGCCTTTCACTGGCCAACAGTTCCAACGCAGCACCACAGTCTTCTTGCGAGAAGGGGTAATAAAACACATGTATTGTCCCGGAACAGTTCTCTGGGCGAGCCGTAGCCGAGAATCTTTCCCTTAAGATAAAGACCACAACGCAGACAGAATGTTGTGCTACCTAGCGCTAGAGAGAAATTGCATAGCCCAGGCGTGTTTCGGCAGAAGCAGCAGCCTGCAGCATTTGGCTGCCGGCACCGTGCTCTCTGCGCGAGAAGTAGACGACGGGTCGTCTCCAGCAAAACGAAAGCGCGACCTGCTACGACGAGCGTATAACGAAGGCAGAGCACGGAGCTGGTGTGTGCATCGCACAGGCTGCAAGAGGAAGAGTGCCTGCAACTCGCTTGTTTTGGGATTCATGTTAGCATTCGGAAACTTGCAGCTACCTGTGCTGCTACCTATTTCTCTTCCAGCTTTCCCTGGAAAAAATTGTGCCGGGGTTTATGCTTCGAGATGCAGACATTACAGTGGTAGATGCGACGGAGAATGGAAATAGAGAGTGCAGCGGACAGTTTCTGGTGCTTCACGTGAGGCAAGGGGAAAGGGCAGTCCAGCAGTGGCTTTTACTTCTGGAGCCTTTTTCTTTGGGAGCAGCTGCTGCAAGCGGGCAACTGAGCTGCGAGAGTGCATAATGTGACGGCACGTCTATCTGAGAAGGAAGCTGCCGAGCCGCAGTGTGCTGTGCTCAGTTTCAAGGCTACTTGGAAGAGGGGGGTACTTGAAGAACGCCTTCTAGCTGGACGCGTCCTTCTGGGAGTGCTCCAGCTGCATGGACTCTGCAGCATTGAAGGTGTAAGAAACTGCTTCTGACCAGGTAGTGTCCAGGAGCGCAACACAGCACCTTCCTTTGTGAAGCAGCCCGAGCATTCTCAGCTGAATCTGCTTGTGAAGCAGCTCTTGGCTGGACATGTGAAATTCGCTCCACTATGTACAAGCAGCCGGTGCCCAGCTGCTTCGTTCTTCGCCTTCTGCGGTCTGGACAGAACTGAAGCCCAGCGATGACTTTTAGCCGTGCCGCTCTTCAGCGTGAACACTGCACGCATCCACAGGGTGCTGTGCAAGCATTTTCCTCAGCTCTCGCTCAGCGCAATGCATCAGGAGAGAAACACTTGCTGGTGTAGCTTTTCGCTGGCCAAGACTTTCAACACAGCAGTACAATTCGGGGAAGAAGAAGGAGAAAGGAAGAACATCTTTTCGCCCTGCCACGTTCTTCTGGGCGAGACGCCTATCCGCGTCTTCTCTCCCTGCAAGGCTCGAATGTGCGCGGTGCTACTTGGAAGTGAGAAGGCAGGTGCAGAGCGCACGGCCATCTGACGGCGCTGTGCAGCCTGTAAAGGAAAGAGGACTGCCACTGGAATGTGGTGCAAATACAAGTTCCCACGCGGCGGGGCATGCTCTGGGTAAGCCCGTTGAACTAAAGCTGTTCCCTGTGCCAGACGTAGCCGAGAATCTTTCCCTTTACATTTAGAGCTGTATGTCGCTGAGAGGGAAAGTGCATAGCCCAGGCGTGTGTCGGCAGAAGCAGTCGGCTGGAGCATTTGGCTGCCGGCACCGTGCTCTTTGTGCCACAAGTAGACGACGCTTCGACTCCGGCAGAATGAAAGCGCGACAATGGCTACTAAAGAGGCCGAACGAAGGCGCCGAGCACCGGGCTCGTGTCCGCAGCGTCCAAACTGAGAAAGGAGCGTGGCTGGCGCTCGCCTGCCTGCCGACTTCACGTTAGCATTGAGAAGGAGGAAGTTCAACGGCAGCTACTTGTACTACTACTTCTCCCTCTTCCAAGCATCCCTGGGAACACTGGCGTTTACCTTTGGGCTCCGAGATGCAGAAAACACAGCGGTCGATGCCAAGGAGAGGGGAAGTAGAGAGTGCAGCGGGGAGTTGAAGTGGCTTTACGTGAGGCAAGGGGAAGGTGCAGCCCAGCATTGGCTTTTCCTTCTAGTTCTTTTCTTCAGGAGAGCAGCTAGCAAGCATATCTCCAAGGCCTTTGATGCAGTTCAGTGGGTGGGAGTTGCATGTTGAGCATGTTCATGATGGCACAGAAAAGGTTCTGAAAGAAAGAGGCCGTGCTGCAGCTGCCTTGACTTTTGCCGCTTAGTAACTGCACAGCCAACAATGAAAAGATTCCTCTTGCTTCCCCGCTACTCGCAGGATCACATTCTTTTGTGTCTCCAAGAGGCAGGATGCACAGCGGAGCTCTTCCAGCAACTGCTCGCACACGACTGGGGCGGCGCCAGCGAAGCGCTTGGCTTTTTCCCCGGCACTGTCAGCGCTCCTCGAAACAAGCACACGATGGCGCTGACGACTTGCAAAAGAAGGCCAAGCACCTGGCGCTGCTCGAAACCACCCCAAGGGCAGAGGCAAGTTGCAAACGTCCCTGCACTCAAATCAACAGCACCTCAGGAGAAAAAGATTTCCCTCATCTTCCCCTTCCAAGAGCGGACTCTTCTTTCTACCGCACTCCAAGAGGCAGACAAACCTCTTTGGCCCAAACCAATCTTTGCCCTCTCGCAGATTCTGCCCACCAACTTGAAACCATCTGGCAAAAACAGAGCTCAAAACAGTGCGGGCTGAGGAAGATCTTGCTGCCTGCAACTTCAACTGCACCCCTCAAACTAGCAGCACACACGCTGTTCTCAGCACTTTCTATTCCTCCCCGTGCTACCTTAACATCTGCTCCAGCAACACTGGCACTATGTCCTTGCCTTGGCAAGGAAAGGCACTCCGAGTCTCTTGGCCTTGCCTTGCCTTCAGAACCTTGTCTAGTTCTTCTTAAGCTACCCTTGCTCTGCTTCCTTTGCCTCTGCTGCCTTGCCTTGCACTACCTACAACTTGCTGGCTTTGCTTTGCCCTGCCTACCACTCTTGCCCTTGCCTTCCATGCAGGCAAGGCGCTGCAAAGCAAGTGCAGGCAATTGTGGGCAAGTCAAGGGAGAGGTAAGCAAGGCCAGAGCAGTGAGGGGAAAGCAAATGGAGTGGTAGGCAAGAGAAGGCCCAGACGTTAGAGGCAAGGCTGGCCATAGGAAGGGAAGTCCACTGATGGGTAGGCCAGGCAGAAACAAGAAGGGCTCGGCAATCCAAGGCCCTGGAGGAAAGCAGTAGGCAGGTCAAGGGAGGGGCATGGACGTGCAAAGGAATGCAAGGCTCCAGAGAGCTAGCAGGGCAAAGCAAGGAAACTGTTGTGTTGCCAAGGCAAGGCCAGGCAAGGCAGGTGAGAAGTACATTCAAGGACTGCTGGTACACAAAAGTAGCCAGGACCAAGTGCTTTGTGTGGCCTTGATCCCGCGTGGGTCATGTCTCCTCTGCACCTCAAAGACTTGAGCTACCTGCTTTCCTTTGTAGGCAAAAGAACTCTCATTCTGGTCCCCGAGCTCAAGGGCAAAATGTGAATTGCCCTTGCAAGATTCAAGACATGCAAGGATTGCTCCCAGACCAAGGCTGCCCATAGAGATGAGTGTGGCAACACGCGTCCTCCCCTGGTCTTCCTCTCCTGTGATCCTGAAACACGGGAGATGCTTGAGAGCTTTGAGATTCCTAGGAGGAGCAGAAAGGGCAGGGCAAGGCCATGAAATGGCATTGAAAAGGGGTCTTGAATTCCAGGTGGGGGAGGGGTGAGCAAGGTCATGCAAGGCAAGGGAGGGCTTCAAGGGCAGGGCAAGGCAAGTGGTGGCTTGGCGAGGCGAGGCGAGGCAAGGCAATGAGGGTCCTAGAAGGAAAAGGAAAGGTGAGGCCAGACCTAGACGAATGTGAAAGGAAGTCAGGTGGGGGATGGGTGAGCAAGTCAATGCAAGGCAGGGGAGAAAAGGCAGGTTGAGGGAAGGCTACAGAGGGGGCAGTAAGGAAACGCAAGGCATGTGAGGAGTAAGTGCTGCCAGCAGGCCAGTATGGCAGGGGCGGGGCCACTGCAAGTAGCATGGCAGGGATGTGGAGGGGGGTGTTAGTGTGCGGGAGGTGTGTGTGTGTGTGTGTGTGTGCAGCGGAGTGCAGGGTAAGTGCAGGTGTGCGTGTATGTGCATAGGGGGGTTTTGTGCCAGGTGCTGTGCCGGGGGGAGCCATCCCACCGCCAAGAAGGTGTGGGAGTGAAAGGAGTAACATAGATGTGTCTTTACAAAGAGACCGTGTGAATCCGTCCTTAGACAAGGCTAGGAATTTACTGGTAGGGGCGTAACAGAAGAAAGTCTTAGTTCTAGAAACTGTTACTAATCGACAGAGACTGTTGCTCAGCCAAGGCCGTGTTAAATTCCTGAACCTAGAGCAAGGCAGCAAAGACTTAATAGCATTAGGAATAGTTTCGTTTTCTTCCTTTTCCATACCAAGAGGGGGGTGCATATTAGAGGGGAGCCTAGAGTAGGCAGTTCCGGAAGTCTGTAATTCCCGAGTACCTCCGAGGGTGCTGTTGCCAGGAACTTCGCATCAAAAGGGGGCTGCGTCCCGCAATCAGTTGAGAGACTCCATGGCAAAAGCCCCATGGCCTCTCCCTGTAGTTGAAGAATGTTACAGGCCTCCTCTGTCTCCTTTTTGGTGAATGAAGAAAGTCAGAAAGCAACACTTCTGCCAGAACTCTCCAAGATGCCCCCTTTGCTCGCAGTGACTCCATCACTGGCCGGGAAGCTGTCTTTTCTCCCAGAGGAGTTTGAGATACAGTTAAAAGGCGTGTGGCAGAGAAAAAAGGCAATAATTGCTTTACAAGGGATGGCAAACAAGAGATACCAGAAGCTTTGGCCCTACCAATATTAAAAGCACTCCGTGAAGAGAGTCCTTGCACCTCCTGAGGATTGGCAGAAGCCTTCCTCATGCTGGATGTTGCTGGGGGTCTTTTTAGACTGGCAGAACGAGCTGTTGAAGGTTGCTTGATCTGTGCTAAAGCAAACAGCCAAGTTACAAAGGAACTTGCCAGGGGAGGGAGGCCTTGGGCTGCAGGTCCCTTCCAAAGATGCCAGGTGGATTTTCCTGAGATGCCCCAAGTGGGAAGGCTTCATCTCTTCTGGTAATGGTATGTCAGCTAGCAAGGTGGCCAGAAGCATTTCCAACTGCTTCAGCAACGACAGGATCAGGTATTAAGGCATTTTTGGAACAAATCATTCCAAGATACAGCATTGTAGAAGCAATAGACTCAGATAGGGGAACTCATTTTACAGGAAAGATCCTTCAAGGGGTTTTGGCTTCTTTAGGAACACAATGGAACCTCCATAGGCCCTGGCACCCCCAGAGCTCAGCTCGGGTAGAAAACAATGACTAGAGAAATAAACACCTTTTGAAGCTGGTAATAGAAACCAAGATGCCATGGCTAGGGCTTTGGACATTGGCTTTGGCGAGAATGAGAGCCCGAGCCAGAAGAGGGATTCCGTTCTCCCCCTTTCCGTCGTTGTTATGAATTACCCGGCTAAGTCTCAACCTAGTGGGGGAGTAGAGGTAAGTGATGTATATTTAAAACCATCTGTGGCCAGGATACTGCTTCTTGTAAAACCCCTTCAACAGGAAGCTCAGCTGGCACAAGCCCCACCTTTGGACTTTGCTGCTTGTAACATCCAACCAGGAGATTGAGTCCTAGTTAAGGAGCAGAAAGAAGCGCCAGTGGTTCTGAAATGGCGTGGCCCATTCCAAGTGTCACTGACGACAGAAACAGCCATGAAGACAGCTGGACACAGGTGGACCCGTCACTCTCGGGTCAAGGTCTCTGAAGCCTCAGAGATTTGCACATCTCAGCTGGAGGAGAAGGCCGGGAGGCTGTGACACTCTGCAGGAGCGGGCCAGTGCTTCGACATCAGAGGAAGCCCTGCGTGCCTACCCACAGACCACCTGCTGAAATAGTCTCTATGGGTATCCCTCCTCTAGAATCTCATTTGAAATCCTGAACATTCTGGAGGTTGGTTTTGTTAGGGTTGTGGCTGGGGAAGGGGTGGAGCAAGATCTTTTGGCTCTTGATTGAAACCCCTGAGCCAGCTGTGTTTCAGGCTGCAGAAGCTGCAGGTGTTGTGGCAGACGCGGGGTGCAGCCCTGCCTGCCGGTCCCGACCTGGCACACGCCGGTGGCAGCCGTCAGCGCCTGGGGTCCCCTGGAAGGGGGATTTAATCATTTCTTCTCTAGCATTTGCTTGTGTTTTGTCAAGATTCTTTAATTCACTAAATAGTAAATTAAAAAAATTAGCTGAATGATAATAATTTTGAAGTCTTCTGAGGCAGAACTGGGAAGGTTAGAACATATTTGTATGATTTCAAATATGTATAAATTCTTAAATGACAAACGTTAACAAACTGACAATGCAAGCAATTATGGTGACACTTTACATTTCATTGGTTTTCATGCAGCTCCATCCCATGTGTTGGTAGGTTCTTAAAAAGTGAAAATTTGGCCCACTAGACCGATTATTACAAAGAAGTACAACTCCTTGGGGCTAACACAAAGGGACAGCGTCCACGTGAGTAAATGGTTATCACATTTAGATGTGATTCTGCTGCTTGCACTTTCTCTGCCCTCAAACTGCTTTCTTTATCGTCAATGCAGGGATGTTTGACATTCTTAGAAAAGAGAAAAGAAACAGATTTCCTCAAAAAAAAAAAAAAAAAAAAAAAGCCAGGTGAAATTAATGCAATGTTAATTGCATTAATTTATTCAGGTGGAGTTTTAGTTTTTATTCTATGAAGTGCTTGTTGCACCACTTTTGTTGTTTCCCACAGATTTGGAGTGGGATTTCCTCCAGTTGATTGTTCAGCAGAGGGAGTGAGACTGCCGTCAAAAGTTTTGCAGGAGTTGCATCTGTGAATCGGGCACGTGAGTTGCCTTTTTTTTTCCCCCCAGATTTTTGTAGGCTTCTGTTTTTCACCGTGGATCAGTTCACCTTGGATCAGTTTGCTCTTTTTGTTCCAGTGATTTTTTCTTTTGGACATGTGTCACGATCCGTTAATACAAGTAAGGGTCGTGATGGTTTGTTTACAGATCTCCGAGTGCAAAAGGACACAAGGGATTTCAGTTTTAATCAAAACAGTGCACCTTTGTTAAGTACCCACAACACGGTAATGTGATAGAGGAGAGAAAGAGAGAGAGAGAGAGAAAGAAAAACAAAGTAAAAGAGTAGAGAGGAAGAAAGGGGGGGTAATGGCTACCAACGGATGAGACGAAGTCCTCGTGCTCTGCTGCCAATAGATTTGTCTTCTTTCCGTGGGGAGATCTCATCTCAGTTATTTCAGAAAGTCCCTTTATAGGCTTTTTTTGAAACGAGGGCCAACTGGCCAAGACCATATCTGTGTTTTGTAATAACATTGCAAAACTAAAAGCTAGCCCTAACTATCCCAGGTACATACCAAGCATGCCTTTCTCCTATGCTAACTATACTGCCTGCTATGGTTTGCGGCCTAGCAGCGTTAGCGCGTCTACTTCTGGCATGAGTTTAGCAGTGCTCTCGCTTCTGCTTTCTAGCTGTATCCCCACATCTCGCCTTTTTCCCCAAGAGGTGGGGCAAATCTACAGCCGTTGTTATGAGGCCCGTTGCTTTGGGAAACAGGTACAGGACAGGTATAGAGGACAGGTCATTCCTTTCCGCTTCAGCGCAGTCCTTTCCGCCTGGACAGCAAGAACGGCGCAGTCCACTGTGACCTGCACAAATTTCCTCAGGAATGCGTACCAGTTCCCAGCGGGCACACCTGCAGGCAACAGTTGGCAGACATCCCACCTTAGGCAGGTCGGAACTCCTGTGTTTAGCCTCTGTCCTCGGCGATGATCGTGAGGCAGATGAGGGATCTTCAGACCGTCTCTTACACCACCCCATGACTCACGATTGTCATCAGGAGAGCTCCATCAGCACGATTTCGTAGTGTTGTTGCGAAGTCTTCAGGACTCGTTAATGTTGGTAGCATATCCCAGAAAAGGGTAGAGAAAATAAGAAAAGAGAAAGAAAAGGAAAAAGAAGGAATAAGTAATTTTTAATCAAAATACACCTGTAATTTTGAATCATGTATCATCTTATTTTAATACTCATGTAGTTCATCTTGTGTCAATAACCTTAGGGGTGTCCACAGTGGATGGGATAGTGTCCAAATTGTGCACATCTATTACAGATGTCAACCGTTTCATCATTCTGCAATTCATGATGTATAAGATTGCTGATAAAACAAACCCAATCAAAAGTAAAATCAAGAGAACAAGGATGGGATGACACAATTTGTTCAGGACACCTGTAGCAGTAGGTGAGCACCCAAAAGGAGTATCCCACCAGCTGTGTCCAGCATCTTTCTTTCCTCTGTCTAGAAAACAATGTGTTTCTTTCCCATTGTGATGAACAGTTACCAAGGTTTTCTGTCTGTTTTTCTTGATCTTTTCCAAAATTCCAATGAAATCCTGGTGAAGCAACAAGTGCTTTACCTAAGTAAGGTTCATCCCAGTGGGGGTAGGCAATAATTGGTGGATGACTGTGTAATTGGACTGTAAAATACAATAAGAAGTAAGTGGGGCTAAATAAGAGAAATCACATCCTGTGCTTTTAGTCAAGTTACAAACACAAGAATTTGAATGAGTTTTAGTATCTACAACTAAATTTTCTAGAAATACCTTATCACATGCAGTTCTTAAGCATGCACATCCATTGCCTATATACACAAGCAGTGTTTCAGGAATCTTGTTAGGATGAATTTCAAAAGGACAGACACTTTGTTCTGTGTCCAAACAAATGTCTTGAGGTCTAATTGCACTGCTTTCACAGATAAACCCTTGTTGTTCTCGGACAATACAAGTTTCCAAATTAACAGTTTGCCACTTCTTCCCAGTTTGACGGGCCCATTCTCTGTGCTGGAAAGGGTAGAGAATAGCTGCATCATGGTTCAGCCCTAATGCAATGATAGGGACTATCCAATGCACTGAAGCATTCCGTATGGTTAGTACAAAGGCTGTGGCTGTGTTTGTGATGGGATTGTAGGTAAAATTCACTAAATTCCACCAGGATTGGAATTCTCTTTCAAAATCAGTGGCACCGTCCCAGATTATTTTCCGAATTTCAGTAGGAAAAGTGCCTTCTTTGCCTTCTCTTGAAGTTGAGGCAGCAACGGACTGCATCCACAATTGAGCCTGGACGCAGCTGAGAGCCAAAGAAATGTTGTTTTGCGTAGCACGGAGCATGCCAATTATCAATTTGTGGTCATTCACATTTACCTTTTCTCAATTTGGTAATATGTTTGATAACAACCGCTGATGGGTTGTTGTATTTTAGTCAAATCTGTAGTTGTGGCAGCCAATTTATTCATTAGTACTTCTGAATCAATACTATTTAAGATTCCCAATCCTGTTCCCACAACGCCGGTTATGTCTCCTTGCGTCCGTTTCTTAGAAGGGTTCCGCTTTTGCAACCCGGTTGTCTGCCCCTTGAAGGAAGTCTGCAGAAAAGGTGAACAAGCTGGCTGAACTTCTGAGACATTGTTTTGTATCAGCAACTTGACTTGTTTAAGGGACCATGCCGGATTGAGCAATAGTTGTTGTTGGCCTGTTTTTGTGATTATACGTGGTCCAATTTCAAAAATTCTCGGGCTTAGCATGACCGGTGGTTGGGTGGTAGGTATTGCAACATCGACTTTGAGTTCCCCCCAGTATTTTGTATTGTTTTTACCACACGTGACTTTATGGGGAAATTGTACAGCAATTAAGGTTTAGCCAACAATCTTGATTTTGAATTTCACCAAACAAAACACGGCCATGAGGTCCAATGCTATAACTGTGTACAGGTTCGGTAAAACATTCAGCAATTAATGCACATCGTATTGTAACATCATCACCTCGGGTTACCATAAAGGGTGGAAAAACTTTATTCTTGTCATCTAACACAAGGGGGGTACTTATACCGTGGTATGTGATTACTGCACTCAGTATGGGCTTTGCTGCGGCGTTTATTTTGAATTTATAAGTTAAACCTGTCAGACTTGGCTGATCTGCCGGGTTATTTTGCCAATTGCATGTTGCATAGGTTGGTTTGGTTAGAGGAAAGTTATACCAGCAGTCAGTTAGTTTGTTTCTGCGAAGCTTTGTGATTTCCACATTGTTGGTACTGGGGCCTAAGGTGTAGTTACCGACATTCTTCTGACAACTACACAGGATGAAGGGGGTTTGTTTGTCACACACCCACTCCGTTGTAGGGCAGAGTTTGGCCGTAATGTTGGGGTGCAAATCACTTTTCCCATCTGGTTTTAGAAAATTTCCAGCGATTGCAATGGTGGAAGCTTTCTGGTAAAGAGATCCTTCTACTTTCCTGCATCCTACCTTAATTTTTTCACCTCTTGTTCCTTTTAGGATTCTAGTCCAATCCTTCAAGTCCCATCCCCATTCACTTGGACGGTATATCTCAGAGTCGTGCAGTGCTACAGTGGCTAGGTTCGGGCAACGATCTCTGGGATAGGATCCTAGAGCACTAGTGTACCTAATGGTAGCTTCAGACCATGGCCACTCAGCTGGTTTTTGGCCCTGGTGTTGTGGTAGGATGCAGAAAAGTATCACTAGTCTTATCATGGTTTATGTGCTCTTCTTCATGTCCCTCGGAATTCTTCTGTGAAAAGTGAACACAACAGAGTCTGCCACCGAAAGGCAGAAAATTAGAATGATGGAATGATGCAGCGTGTATGTATCCGATGCTCTCTCCCTAGGGCATCAGAGGCTAGCCATGCATATTTATTCAGAGGGCGTTTTAGCACTAGTGGTACTTCTCCTACGGTAGGGAGATCTACCGAAACAGGTTGTCCAGGGTAGTGTGCAGGATTCTTAGGATCATTTGGTCCCTGCAGTGAGAGAATTATGCTTGGAGCTGTTGGGAAAAAGACAGTGATTTTGGGACACCCGTTTACCCCCCATCTATCATTCACACCTTTCACAGCTTCCCATAGCCGAACATCCCAATTTCCCTCCTGTGGTTTCAAAAGTCCTTTCAAGAGACCATTGGTCCTTTCTACAATGCCGTTAGCTTGAGGGTAGTAAGGAGTGTGAAAAGTCCGTTTAATCCCTTCACCTTTTGCCCAGTCCTGTACAACTTTGGCAGTAAAGTGAGACCCGTTATCAGATTGAATTTCTTGTGGTTTTGGGAAAGTTCCAAACCATGCCTGCAATGCTTGAACAGTATGATCTCCTGTAGCTCTTTTAAAAGCATTGGCCTGGACTAACCCAGATATCATCTCTACTCCTACCAGCCCAAAGTGTTTACTTCCTGACTTTTTAAAGGGGCCGATATAATCTACCTGCCACGCTTCCCGTAAGCCTTTACCCTTTCTTAAATGCAGAGGGTCATCTTCCAAAGGGTGTCTTTCTAGCCGTCTGCGACGTTGTTCACAGGCTGACATGCACGTTTTACACATTTCTCTGGTAACAGACCAACCGCGAGCAAGGGCTTCTTTGTACAAATCTTTTGCACCTGTGCGTTGTCTTTTTACATGCAACCATTCTAAGAAGTGCTCCCAGTCCTCTGTAATTTGATCTTTTTTCACAGGACTTAGTCTTGCTAATTCGTCAGCTCTAGTGTTCCACTCTCCTGCTGGATTTCCATCTGTCTGGTGAGAGGCTACCCACTCCACGGCAAAATTCCCTGGACTTGCAATACTTAGAATTTCTTGCTACTTCTCCTTTTGCCATACTGGGATTCTGTTAATTTCACAATCATTTTGCTGCCAAAAAGGAAGCCACTCAGTCCATCCCTTAAACACAGCATAGGAATAATCGGTGTAGATACAGACAGGAGAAGTATTCTGTGCCTCACGTTGGAAAACACTCCAAACAGCTATCAGCTTGCCAACTTGGGCACTGCCTTCCCCCTCTGTGATAATTCCTTCACCTGAGGAAGTGTGGAGGGCTACAGCCTTATGTTTCCACACCTTTCCTTCTCGCTTGGCAGAAGCATCCGTAAACCAAGAATCTGCTGACCGTTTGGGGGAAAAAGGAGGGGCTACTCTAATGACTGAGGCAGGTTTGTCCTGGCTGCTACCCAAGTCTTCAGTTTCTTGGATTGCCAGATTTTTTACAGCTCCTTCAGTTCTTGAGAAGACGCTACAATCACGTTCAATCTGAGCATACCACTTCCTTACTGAGGTCCTCTGGGCCACCCCGTCAGGTGGGGGTGGTGCCAGTAGAGACAGCCTTAATAACTTTGAAAGGGCCTCTCAAAACAATTGGTTGTTGTTGTGCAATCTTCTCCGCTTCTAGGAGAGCTAAGCTAACCACAAACAATCCTTTCTCCCAGGTAGGGTACCTTTTTTCAGCATCTTTAAAGCCACGGGAGTAAAAACCAAGAGGCTTCGTCGGACCCTCAGGACCCCGCTGCCATATGTGTACTGACAACCCTGAGGAGACCTGAAAAGCATCTGTGGGATGAATAGGGCCCAGGGCTTGGTGAGGCTGTTGCTTCAAAAACCAACAATTGCAGTGCTTCTTCTTGGGAAGCACTCCATTCCCATTTTGTCCCTTTTCTTAACAAGTTGTAAAGAGGTCTGGCAATTATGGAAAATCTGGGATGTGTTTTCTCCGGAGCACTAATACACATCCTAAAGCATGTTGGAGATCTTTTTTGGATTCAGGCATTTTAATCTGATCTGAAGAGGTTAGGGTATCAGGTGGGATACGTGTCATACCTCCTTTCCACCAAATTCCCAACAATTTCACTTCATGTGAAGGGGTTTGGGTTTTTTCTGAGGGAATTTGCAAATCAAGGCTTTCTAAGTGGGAGGTTATTTTCTATTGGGTATCTCTCACTTCTTCGATTTCATCTCCTCCCACAAGGGTCTCATCAGTGTGTTGATGAACAGCTAGATTGTCCGCTTTGGGTACTTTGTCGAACTCTTGGGCTAAAGCGTGATGAGCCAGGGTAGGAGAATGTTTGTACCCTTGGGAAGTGCGTTGCTGTCCTTGCCATGCGAAAGCAAAACGGTCCATATCTTCTGGCTGTAAAGGTGTCGTAAAAAACATGTCTTTGACATCTACAGGTGGCATGATTGAATGAGCCTTTTCTTGAATCAATGTTATGAATTCTGCTAGATTTGGGACTGCTGCTGTAAGAGGGTCTGTGTTAGCATTTAGCCTACGAAAATCTGTTGTCAGCCTCTCTCGGGTGGAGTCGCGGGAGACAAGCACTCAAGGCATGATGTTCAGCAAGTCTCGTTTATTATCATAAACTACACATACTTATAGTACTACTAATTAGCTCATACATATTGCAAAAGTTGAGCTCCTCATTGGTGGGAGCTATTTTGTGGGATCTGCAAACACGGTGGTCTTATCTTTCTCTTCCATATGGTTTCTGTCTTCTTACTTATCTGAATGCACATTCTGTTATCTATGCAACTTCTTGCTCAAGGACTCAGTGTCTGCATCTTTACTAAGCCTCCTGTGTTATCATGACCTTTGCTTTTTAGCCATTCTTCAGAAAGACTCTCAACACTTCCCCTGTTTTCTTTTTGCATGATCATAGTCATATTGACTGACTTCAGAATTAAATTTTTTACACATGACATTATACAGCTAAGCATAAGTAAACCAAGCAAAACAATTATTAGCAACAGCATTAAGGATTTAATCACACTTTTCATCCATCCTTCTAAGCCCATCCACTCTGTAAGTCCTTCTAATCCAAAAAATCCGGAGTCTTTTTTTATTTTTTGGGAGTGTTCAATCAAATTCTTAATTTCGGCGTGGATGGACTTAGAATGATTCTCAAGATCCATACAGCACATTCTTTCAAAGTCTTCACAGCCATGGCCGTGGGCTAAGAGTAGAAAATCTATAGCTGCTCTATTCTGAAGCAGGGCGTGTTGGACTGAACTCAGGTCTTCTGCAAGTTCAGACAACACTCGGCTGGTACCGTTTGCCTGTTTAACTACCCAACATGCCAGTTTTTCTAAGTGACGATGCGCTCGTGCCGCAGCTGCACCAGGAACAAAAAGGGAGGTAAAAAGCACTTCTGATTTGCTCCATAGCGTGAGGTCATCCTGACATTCAGGTGTTATAGTTTCTGTTAAAGACCTCTGCCATCGTGTTCGGTGTGTAGCATTAGGATGGTGCTGTGGAAGTGCAAGACTCAGTTGGCCAAAGGTACAGGGCCCACCTACAGGCCTGGATGGAATACCTGACCAGGCACGATTCCCACAAATTAGGAAAAACCCTCTGGGTAACTTTCGAGGGAAAAACGTTCCAGGGGCTGCAAGAGATCGATTTCTCACGGTAACGTTGCACCATTCTAAATCCCACTGTGAAGCATTGCCAATAGGATAAATCAAGGTGGGGTTGGATTCATTCAGTCGACAGCCATTAAGGCTGCCCTCTTGGCATAAATTACGTGAACTATTAATATAAATACAGGCTGTAGCGTTAAGAGAATCAACTAGTTCTATCTCTTGTGGCTCAGGGCCCACCGGGAGTTTATCATCCCAGCTATCATACTCTTGTAGGCCAGCGGTAATATTCATTGTGGATTTTAATGGTCTAATAATTTTGAACTGGTTCTGGGTCTCGATTACGAAGTTACGCCATGTATTATCTGTTAGTGGTACTCCAACTAAGCATGTCAAAAATGGGGTACTGGGTGTGGCTAGGGAGGCACAGAATGTTGTGGTGTTCAATTCACGTGCCAAGGAGACCCAGATATTATCTCTAGGGTCAAACACCTTAGGAGGGTAGGAAAGGGGGTGACCCATTACTGAGCCTGCGATTAGCAGCACGATGCTTAAACCGCCGGCAAACGATCCCACTTTCTTGGGTCAACTTGCCACTGAATGGGGACCCCGATATTTGGTTGGCACGAGGATTGCAAAACTACAGAGTAGCTATCGGCTAAGATCTTTTTTGCTAAATGCTGTACTGACCACGCTAATTCTCTTAGCCGCAGATCTTCAAGATTTTCAACTAATTGCAAACTGTCAATGATATTTTTGCCTGTGAGTTGTACTAATGCTCCTTGAGCCGTCTCACGGTGCCAGTGAAAACTGCAAGACTGACACCAAAACCCTTCTGATAGATGTTGCTGGTGGACCCACCACTGTAAATTACAGCCTCCGCAAAGCAATCTTACCCACGCCTTATGATTATTACAATTACATGCAAAGCAACTAGACTGGCAAAAGCGCAAAAAGTGTCTCTGCAAGTGTGGGAGGAGATAACCCTCTATCTCCTGTTCAGAGTCCACAAGGAAGGTAATGCAAAACCGCTGCTCAACTTCCTGCAGGATCTGTGAGATCTTCCTCTGTACCCTTCTTTTCTTCTTCTGTTGTGGGTTGCTCATCAGTGACAACAGGCTTAGTCCATTTGGCCGGAACCCATAGGGGACCTGTCGGAGTGGACACACATAAGTAACCTCTTCCCCAGTACAAGGTTTTTACAGGATCCTGCCAAAGTCCCGTCTTGGGGTCTTTGTAGAGCACCCAAGGCATGGGCGTCGGGGGTTGAGGATAGGTTCCAAGGTGATGGACTCTGCCTGATGCAGCAGGAGACAACGCTTCCGTGGGCGGGAGGTGAGATCAATAGTGAGTAAGGTCGGAGATCCAGTAGAGCCAGGACTTGGCTGACACCTAGGTGCATCACAAAGAGGCGGAATGCTTGAAGCCAGATGTGGTAATGGTACTAGTTGTGCTAGCTTTTGTCCTGCTGGGATCTTAACAGGAGGATAATCGGTATGTGCTAAAATAAAAATTTCTTTAGCGGAGTCAGCATCAACAAGACCAGTCTCTACTAGGAGTCCCATTGTAATTGCAGATGAACGACTTACAATAAGTCCTCCCATAGCTTGGCCATTAATGTACACATGTCCGATAACACCGGTGGGAATGCGATGGATTTCTGATGTTAGCAACTCGGTATCTACTGAGGCTGCCAGGTCCAGGCCGAGACTTCCGCTTGTCGCTGGGCGGGGACAGGTAGAGGTGCTGGAGCGGTTACTTGTGTCTTCGCGCGGCCACTGTTCGCGCTGGGTCGGGGGTTTCCCTGTTTCTTGTTGCTATTACGGCATGTGTTCGAGTTGTGCGTATTGGATTGACACTTGTTGCACCAAATTCCTGCGGCTGTACATTCGCGACGAATATGACCGGGTGTCCCACAGCGATAACACTTCATGCGGCCACCTGGAGCTGGGCGGGGACGTGCTGCTGCCGCTTGGAGAGGAGCAAGGGCTGCCATAACCTGATTTTGAGAGCTAATAGCCTGTTCTTTAAGCCCTTCACCTAATTTTGCTAAGGCTTGTGCTAAGAATAGTTGCGAGCCAGTGGGCATGGTCGCAGCTTTCTCTAAAAGTTGCTGGACAGTCCAATCCCCTGGGGTGGAAGTAATAAGGGCACGGGTGGCTTGATTGCCATTTTGTAGGAGACATTGTTTTAATAATGGGTCGTGCATGTGCTCTTGCACCCTGGCTTTTGAAATTGCCTCCATGACTTTATCAACAAAAGAGCCTAAAGATTCCTCTCTGCCTTGCTTAATGTTCATATACATAGGGATCCCACCCGGGGCTCGGACTTTATCCATAGCTTTCTTAGCAACTGCCATAGCTTCCCGCAATTTAGCAGGGCCTAGTGCAGCCTGAGCCTCAACCCTCATATGTTGACCCTGTCCTAGAAGTTCATCTACAGTGATATCTGCTAACGGATCTCCCTGGGGTCTAGCGAGATCTGCACTAACAGCTGCCTCCTCCCTCCAGCGAGCCTCAAAAAGCAGTCGCTGATGCGGGGTATACATGAGCTTAGTAATGCCTTTAATGTCAGCAGGAAGAAGGGTAAAAGCGTTAAAAATATAATCAAGCATCTGTTTAACTGGTTCACTGGTGACACCTTAATTCCCCACCGTTGCTCGTAGCTGAGCTAACAGCTTCCAATCCAGATTAGTCACCTGCGCGATATTGCCGCCCCCTTGCGGATTAGGGACAAATAAGACAGGGAACGCTATGCTGTCCTGAGCAGCCGCTAGCATGTCAGAATCACCCTTTTGTAAGCCCTCACGAGCAACCGCAGCCCAAAGTTCTCGATGGCCCCTAGCCATGGCCTCCGCGAGGTCAGACTCTGCCCCAGGGACAGGCTCAGGGCTAACAAAGGGGAGAACAGTCCGGCGGAGACGGGTGAGGCAAGGGCGGAGGAGCAGGCTGCGGCAAGGAAGGCGTGGGAGGAGCAGGAGGTGGGGGGGGGGAGGCGCGGAAGGCAACTCAGAGGCAAGAGCCTCAGGGGGTACGTGAACCGTAGCAAAGGTAGGGGAATTAGGCGGACCAGAGAAGGGAGAGGGACCATGTTCCCCGTAAAGACGATTACGGTCCTGTGCAACTTTAATCTTTTCTGCGGCTTTCTTTTCTGCCTGTACCATTAAAAGTTCATTATAAACAACTCTCCATAGTTTAGCTATCTTTTTAGCTGGCTTATCGTCATCTAAGACAAGATCCCAGAGTTTGTCACTATACGCGCGCCACTGACTTAATTCATGAATGGAGTGGGGGTCAGCGAAAAAACCGTAAGAGCGCGCATGCGTTAAAAGAGCGGGGAGGTCTTTATCAAGATCAATCCCTTTAAAATTACGCTTAAGCAAAAAAGCCTTAAAAAGTTCCTGTGCTGCTTGCCTTTCCATACTTACGACGGTACCGTTGCTAGCCCCTCCAGGCTTCGGCAGCACGTATCGGCGAGCCCGCCTGTGCGGTCACTCGGGCGCGGAGGAAATCGCTGCAGTATACGAGACCTCTTTCGCCGTCCGTCTAGCTGCGGGACCCGACCCCAACGCAACTCCCCCGTCGCATAAGGCAAGGGCAACTTCTCCTGTTCGGGCCCCAGATGTTGGGTGGAGTAGCGGGAGAAAAGCACTCAAGGCATGATGTTCAGCAAGTCTCGTTTATTATCATAAACTACACATACTTATAGTACTACTAATTAGCTCATACATATTGCAAAAGTTGAGCTCCTCATTGGTGGGAGCTATTCCGTGGGATCTGCAAACACGGTGGTCTTATCTTCCTCTTCCATATGGTTTCTGTCTTCTTACTTATCTGAATGCACATTCTGTTATCTATGCAACTTCTTGCTCAAGGACTCAGTGTCTGCATCTTTACTAAGCCTCCTGTGTTATCATGACCTTTGCTTTTTAGCCATTCTTCAGAAAAACTCTCAACAGGTCATCTCAGGAAAATCCACCTGGCATCTTTGGAAGGGACATGCAGCCCAAGGCCTCCCTCCCCTGGCAAGTTACTTTGTAACTTGGCTGTTTGCTTTAGCACAGATCAAGCAACCTTCAACAGCTCGTTTTGCCAGTCTAAAAAGACCCCCAGCACCATCCAGCATGAGGAAGGCTTCTGCCAATCCTCAGGAGGTGCAAGGACTCTCTTCACGGAGTTCTTTTAAGATTGGTAGGGCCAAAGCTTCTGGTATCTCTTGTTTGCCATCCCTTGTAAACCAATTATTGCCTTTTTTCTCTGCCACACGGCTTTTAACTGTATCTCAAACTCCTCTGGGAGAAAAGACAGCTTCCCGGCCAGTGATGGAGTCACTGCCAGCAAAGGGGGCATCTTGGAGAGTTCTGGCAGAAGTGTTGCTTTCTGACTTTCTTCATCCACCAAAAAGGAGACAGAGGAGGCCTGTAACATTCTTCAACTACAGGGAGAGGCCATGGGGCTTTTGCCATGGAGTCTCTCAACTGATTGCGGGACGCAGCCCCCTTTTGATGCAAAGTTCCTGGCAACAGCACCCTCGGAGGTACTCGGGAATTACAGACTTCTGGAACTGCCTACTCTAGGCTCTCCTCTAATATGCACCCCCCTCTTGGTATGGAAAAGGAAGAAAACGAAACTATTCCTAATGCTATTAAGTCTTTGCTGCCTTGCTCTAGGTTCAGGAATTTAACACGGCCTTGGCTGAGCAACAGTCTCTGTCGATTAGTAACAGTTTCTAGAACTAAGACTTTCTTCTGTTACGCCCCTACCAGTAAATTCCTAGCCTTGTCTAAGGACAGATTCACACGGTCTCTTTGTAAAGACACATCTATGTTACTCCTTTCACTCCCACACCTTCTTGGCGGTGCGATGGCTCCCCCCGGCACAGCACCTGGCACAAAACCCCCCTATGCACATACACGCACACCTGCACTTACCCTGCACTCCGCTGCACACACACACACACACACACCTCCCGCACACTAACACCCCCCTCCACATCCCCGCCATGCTACTTACAGTTGCCCCGCCCCTGCCATCCCGGCCGGCTGGCAGCACCCACTCCTCACATGCTTCCGCATGCCTTGCATTTCCTTGCTGCCCTCTCTGTAGCCTTCCCTCAACCTGCCTTTTCTCCCCTGCCTTGCATTGACTTGCTCACCCATCCCCCACCTGACTTCCTTTCACATTCGTCTAGGTCTGGCCTCACCTTTCCTTTTCCTTCTAGGTCCCTCATTGCCCTGCCTCACCTCGTCAAGCAAGGCCACACAGAGCAGTTTGTCCTGGCCACTTTTGTGTACCAGTAGTCCTCGAATGTACTTCTCACCTGCCTTGCCTATCCTTGCCTTGCCTTGGCAACACAACAGTTTCTTGTCTTGCCCTGCTATCTCTCTGGAGCCTTGCATTCCTTTGCACAGCCATGCCCCACCCTTGACCTGCCTACTGCTTTCCTCCAGGGCCTTGGCTTGCTGAGCCCTTCTTGTTTCTGCCTGGCCTACCCATCAGTGGACTTCCCTTCCTATGGCCAGCCTTGCCTCTAACGTCTGGGCCTTCTCTTGCCTACCACTCCATTTGCTTTCCCCTCACTGCTCTGGCCTTGCTTACCTCTCCCTTGACTTGCCCACAATTGCCTGCACTTGCTTTGCAGCGCCTTGCCTGCATGGAAGGCGAGGGCAAGAGTGGTAGGCAGGGCAAAGCAAAGCCAGCAAGTGGTAAGTAGTGCGAGGCAAGGCAGACGTAGGCAAAGGAAGCAGAGCAAGGGTAGCTTAAGAAGAACTAGACAAGGTACTGAAGGCAAGGCAAGACCAAGAGACTCAGAGTGCCCTTCCTTGCGAAGGCAAAGACATAAGTGCCAGTGTTGCTGGAGCAGATGTTAAGGTAGCACGGGGAGGAATAGTCCAGCAAGACATTTCTCTTCTGGCCCCTGGGTGTGTAGGGGCAATTGTTGGATCTATTCAATAGTGGAGGTGGATCAGTGGATGGATATGTTGTATTTTGGAGGAGGGGATGCCGTTTCTTTGGAGATGGGCTTGTAGTTGCTCTCTTTGGCAAGGAAAGCAGGTTTGGATGTGCACATCAGGTGCTCTTAGGGATTTTAAAGGCTTTTCCCAAGAGGCAGTTCTCCGGGTTGGAGCTGTTGAGCTGTCCGTGGGAATGCAAAGGCCAAGCTTGTGAGCCTTTTGTCCTGGTGCCTTTAGTGTGTGAGCAGTCCGTGGTGCCGTTGTCTTTGGATGCTGACTCTGGGAGAGGGAAGGCTTAGGATGGTAGCTAGAGCTGAGAAGGAAAGTGCTGAGAACAGCGTGTGTGCTGCTAGTTTGAAGGGTGCAGTTGAAGTTGCAGGCAGCAAGATCTTCCTCAGCCCGCACTCTTTTGAGCTCTGTTTTTGCCAGATGGTTTCAAGTTGGTGGGCAGAATCTGCGAGAGGGCAAAGATTGGTTTGGGCCAAAGAGGTTTGTCTGCCTCTTGGAGTGCGGTATAAAGAAGAGTCCGCTCTTGGAAGGGGAAGATGAGGGAAATCTTTTTGTCCTGATGTGCTGTTGATTTGAGTGCAGGGACGTTTGCAACTTGCCTCTGCCCTTGGGGTGGTTTCGAGCAGCGCCTGGTGCTTGGCCTTCTTTTGCAAGTCGTCAGCGCCATCGTGTGCTTGTTTCGATGAGCACTGACAGTGGCCAGGAAAAAGCCAAGCGCTTCGCTGGCTCGGCCCCAGTCGTGTGCGAGCAGTTGGTGGAAGAGCTCCGCTGTGCATCCTGCCTCTTGGAGACAAAAGAATGTGATCCTGCGCGTAGCGGGGAAGCAAGAGGAATCTTTTCATTGTTGGCTGTGCAGTTTCTAAGCGGCAAAAGTCAAGGCAGCTGCAGCACGGCCTCTTTCTTTCAGAACCTTTTCTGTGCCATCATGAACATGCTCAACATGCAACTCGCACCCACTGAACTGCATCAAAGGTCTTGGAGATATGCACTTTCCTTCAAGCTCTAGGTAGCATCCTACCCTCCACCTCTCGCCGATCCCAAAGCCCTTCCAAATATCCAGCAGCTGCACGCAGAGAACAAATGCTAGAAGAAGGCGTTGGCTTTCATAGTGCCTCTAAAGTCTGTAAACTAGGCGAAACATTGCAGTGACCAGCACTTTCCTTCGCAACTATCTACGGAGCGTCATCACATTCTCTCAGAGTGGCTAAGTCCACCCTTGCAGCACAGCAGCGTTTCCGGCCACAGTTCGGACTGAGAGATAGGCCAGGTGAGAAAGCATTTGTTGACTATCCCTCGTCTCTGGAAGACTTGATACTCGCAGCGCAATCACGTCCACACACCTTCAGTGTGGCCAAGTTCTAGCCAGCTAGAGCTCACAGAGACGGGAGAGGCAGGAGAGAAGCCGTTCCAAAAGTACCGTGTATTTACAGCAGCATTCAAACTGTGCACAGCACTCTACAGCACTGTAGACCGTGGCTTCTCTGACAAGACATGCCATCCCATTGTTGGCTCTCGCAGCTCGCTTGCTAGCTGCTCTCCTGAAGAAAAGAACTAGGAGGTAAAGCCAATGCTGGGCTGCACCTTCCCCTTGCCTCACGTAAAGCCACTTCAACTCCCTGCTTCACTCTCTACTTCCCCTCTCCTTGGCATCGACCGCTGTGTTTTCTGCATCTCGGAGCTGAAAGGTAAGCGCCAGTGTTTCCAGGGATGGTTGGAAGAGGAATAAGTTGTAGCACAAGTAAGTAGCTGTCGTTGAACTTCCTCCTTCTCAATGCTAACGTGAATTCGGCAGGAGGGGAGCGCCAGCCACGCTCCTTTCTCAGTTTGTATGCTGCAGACACCAGCCCGGTGCTCGGCGCCTTCGTTCGGCCTCTTTAGTAGCCATTGTCGCGCTTTCATTCTGTCAGAGTCGAACCGTCGTCTACTTGGCACACAGAGCACTGTGCCAACAGCGAAATGCTCCAGCCTACTGCTTCTGCTGACACACGCCTGGCTATGCACTTTCCCTCTCAGCGACATACAGCAACACATTCTGTCTTTCTTGTTTTCCAAATGTAAAGGGAAAGATTCTCGGCTACGTCTGGCACAGAGAACAGTTTTAGGTCAACAAGCTTACCCAGAACTTACCCTCGACGACTGGAAACCTGTATTTGCACCACATTCCAGTGGCAGCTCTCTTTCCTTTACAGCCTGCACAGCGCCGTCAGATTGCGGTGCTCTCTGCACCTGCCTTCTCACTTCCAAGTACCACCGTGAACCTTAGAGCCTTGCGGGGAGTGAAGGCATGGAAAGTCGTCTCACAGAAGAACATGCAAGGATGAAAGGATGTTCTTCCTTTCTCCTCTTTCTTGACCAAATTGTCGTGCTGTGTTGAAAGTCTTGGCCAGCGAAAAGCTACTCCAGCAAGTGTTTCTCTCCTGACGCATTTCGCTGAGCGAGAGCTACACGGACAGTTTGGACTCTGTGAAACAGCAAGAAAATGATTGTCCGTCGAGCTGAGGAAAATCCGTGCAGAGCACACTGTGGATGCGTGCAGTGTTCGCGCTGAAAAGCGGCAAAGCTCAAAGGCATTGCTGGGCTTCAGTTCTGTCCAGACCGCAGAAGGCGAAGAACGAAGCAACTGGGCACCGGGGTAAGGTACTCAGTGGACCGAATTTCAAATGTCCAGCCAAGAGCTGCTTCACTAGCAGATTCAGTTGAGAATGCTCTGGCTGCTTCACAAAGTAAGGCGCAGCCGTTGCACTCCATCACACTACCTGGCCAGAAGCAGGTTCTAACACCTTCAGTGCTGCAGAGTCCATGCAGCTGGAGCTCACCCAGAGGGACGCGTCCAGCTAGAAGGCGTTCTTCAAGTAACCCCCTCTTCCAAGTAGCCTTGAAACTGAGCACAACACACTGTGGCTCGGCAGCTTCGTTCTCAGATAGACGTGCCGTCACATTATTCAGTCTCGCAGCTCCGTTGCCCACTTGCAGCAGCTGCTCCCAAAGAAAAGGGCTCCAGAAGTAAAAGCAACTGTTGGGCTGCCCTTTCCCCTTGCCTCACTTAAAGCACCAGAAACTGTCCACTGCACTCTCTATTTCCATTCTCCGCTGCGTCTACCACTGTAATGTCTGCATCTCGAAGCCTACACCTCGGCACAGTTCTTTCCAGGGAAAGCTGGAAGAGAAATAGGTGGCAGCACATGTAGCTGCAAGTTGAACTTTCTGTTTTCAACTGCTACTTTGAATCTGACAACAAGCGAATGACAGCCATGCTTCCTCTTGCAGCCTGTGCGTAAAACCACCTAAACACCACGATGCACTCTGCACTTGCCTTCTCCTCGGCATCGACCACTGTGTTTTCTGCATCTCGAAGCCTAAAGTTAGGCGATATTGTTCCCAGGTAGGGCTGGAAGAGGAACAGGTAGCAGTAGAGCTAAAAGTAGCTATCGTTGAGCTTCCATCTTCCCAATGCTAATGTGAATTCGGCAGGCAGACGAGTGGCAGCCACGCTCCTCTCTCAGCGTATACGTTCAGCGCACGAGCCCGGTGATCAGGGCCGTCGTTCAGCCTCTTAAGCACCCATGTCATGCTTTCAATCTGCCGGAGTCAAACCATTGTCTACTCGCACAGAGAGCACGGTGCCGGCAGAGAAACGCTCAAGGCCCTTTCCACTGCCGAAACATGCCTGAGTTATGCACTTTCCCTCGCAGCGCTAGGTAGCACCGCGTTCTGACTGCGTTGTAGCCTGAATCTTAAGGGAAAGATTCTCGGCTACGTCTTGCACAGAGAACAGTTCTAGATCAACAAGCTTACCCAGAGCTTACCCTTG
>NW_028120504.1:0-2500 GCF_965178545.1 Coloeus monedula
CTAACCCTAACCCTAACCCTAACCCTAACCCTAACCCTAACCCTATCCTAACCCTAACCCTAACCCTAACCCCTAACCCTAACCCTAACCCTAACCCTAACCCTAACCCTAACCCTAACCCCTAACCCTAACCCTAACCCCTAACCCTAACCCTAACCCTAACCCTAACGCCTAACCCTAACCCTAACCCTAACCCTAACCCTAACCCTAACCCTAACCCTAACCCTAACCCTAACCCTAACCCTAACCCTAACCCTAACCCTAACCCTAACCCTAACCCTAACCCTAACCCTAACCCCTAACCCTAACCCTAACCCTAACCCTAACCCTAACCCTAACCCTAACCCTAACCCTAACCCTAACCCTAACCCTAACCCTAACCCTAACCCTAACCCTAACCCTAACCCTAACCCTAACCCTAACCCTAACCCTAACCCTAACCCTAACCCTAACCCTAACCCTAACCTAACCCTAACCCTAACCCTAACCCTAACCCTAACCCTAACCCTAACCCTAACCCTAACCCTAACCCTAACCCTAACCCTAACCCTAACCCTAACCCTAACCCTAACCCTAACCCTAACCCCTAACCCTAACCCTAACCCTAACCCTAACCCTAACCCTAACCCTAACCCTAACCCTAACCCTAACCCTAACCCTAACCCTAACCCTAACCCTAACCCTAACCCTAACCCTAACCCTAACCCTAACCTAACCCTAACCCTAACCCTAACCCTAACCCTAACCCTAACCCTAACCCTAACCCTAACCCTAACCCTAACCCTAACCCTAACCCTAACCCTAACCCTAACCCTAACCCTAACCCTAACCCTAACCCTAACCCTAACCCTAACCCTAACCCTAACCCTAACCCTAACCCTAACCCTAACCCTAACCCTAACCCTAACCCTAACCCTAACCCTAACCCTAACCCTAACCCTAACCCTAACCCTAACCCTAACCCTAACCCTAACCCTAACCCTAACCCTAACCCTAACCCTAACCCTAACCCTAACCCTAACCCTAACCTAACCCTAACCCTAACCCTAACCCTAACCCTAACCCTAACCCTAACCCTAACCCTAACCCTAACCCTAACCCTAACCCTAACCCTAACCCTAACCCTAACCCTAACCCTAACCCTAACCCTAACCCTAACCCTAACCCTAACCCTAACCCTAACCCTAACCCTAACCCTAACCCTAACCCTAACCCTAACCCTAACCCTAACCCTAACCCTAACCCTAACCCTAACCCTAACCCTAACCCTAACCCTAACCCTAACCCTAACCCTAACCCTAACCCTAACCCTAACCCTAACCCTAACCCTAACCCTAACCCTAACCCTAACCCTAACCCTAACCCTAACCCTAACCCTAACCCTAACCCTAACCCTAACCCTAACCCTAACCCTAACCCTAACCCTAACCCTAACCTAACCCTAACCCTAACCCTAACCCTAACCCTAACCCTAACCCTAACCCTAACCCTAACCCTAACCCTAACCCTAACCCTAACCCTAACCCTAACCCTAACCCTAACCCTAACCCTAACCCTAACCCTAACCCTAACCCTAACCCTAACCCTAACCCTAACCCTAACCCTAACCCTAACCCTAACCCTAACCCTAACCCTAACCCTAACCCTAACCCTAACCCTAACCCTAACCCTAACCCTAACCCTAACCCTAACCCTAACCCTAACCCTAACCCCTAACCCTAACCCTAACCCTAACCCTAACCCTAACCCTAACCCCTAACCCTAACCCCTAACCCTAACCCTAACCCTAACCCTAACCCTAACCCTAACCCTAACCCTAACCCTAACCCTAACCCTAACCCTAACCCTAACCCTAACCCTAACCCTAACCCTAACCCTAACCCTAACCCTAACCCTAACCCCTAACCCTAACCCTAACCCTAACCCTAACCCTAACCCTAACCCTAACCCTAACCCTAACCCTAACCCTAACCCTAACCCTAACCCTAACCCTAACCCTAACCCTAACCCTAACCCTAACCCTAACCCTAACCCTAACCCTAACCCTAACCCTAACCCTAACCCTAACCCTAACCCTAACCCTAACCCTAACCCTAACCCTAACCCTAACCCTAACCCTAACCCTAACCCTAACCCTAACCCTAACCCTAACCCTAACCCTAACCCTAACCCTAAACCCTAACCCTAACCCTAACCCTAACCCTAACCCTAACCCTAACCCTAACCCTAACCCTAACCCTAACCCTAACCCTAACCCTAACCCTAACCCTAACCCTAACCCTAACCCTAACCCTAACCCTAACCCTAACCCTAACCCTAACCCTAACCCTAACCCTAACCCTAACCCTAACCCTAACCCTAACCCTAACCCTAACCCTAACCCTAACCCTAACCCTAACCCTAACCCTAACCCTAACCCCTAACCCTAACCCTAACCCTAACCCTAACCCTAACCCTAACCCTAACCCTAACCCTAACCCTAACCTAACCCTAACCCTAA
>NW_028120504.1:5000-90304 GCF_965178545.1 Coloeus monedula
CCCCTGTGCCCCTGACTCCTGAGCCCTGCGCCCCTGACCCCTATGCCCCTGGCTGATGTACCCCTGACCCCTACGCCCCTGGCCCCTACACCCCTGACCCCTGTGCCCCTGACCCCTACACCCCTCACCCCTGGGCCCTGCGCCCGTGACCCCTACGCCCCTGATCCCTATGCCCCTGACCCCTGTGCCCCTGACCCCTACACTCCTGGCCCTACACCCCTGACTCCTGGCCCCTACACCCCTGACCCTTATGCCCCTGGCCCCTGACCCCTACACCCCTGACCGCTGGCCCCTAGCCCTGCACCCCTAAGCCTATGCCCCTAGCCCCTGGCTCTATGCTCCTGGCCCTACCCCGCTGGGCCTATGCCTCTGACCCTGCACCCCTGGCCCCTAACCCTATGCCCCTAGCTCCTGGCCCTTGGCCCCTATCCCCTGGTCCTGGCTCTGACCCTGGCCCCTGGCCCGTGGCCCTGGCTCTTACCTGTGGCTCTATCCCTAACCTGTGACTCTGGTCTGTGGCCCTAGCCTGTGACCCTGGCCCTAAGCCATGACCCTGACCTGTGCTTGTGGCCCTGGCCTGTGACCCTGGCCCTGCCTCCTACCCTGCACCCCTGACCCTAGCCTGGCTTCTACTCCTGATGGTGGTGTGTGGTACCTAATGTGGCACTGGCTGCTGGTCCTCTGCCCCCTCCACCCTATGTACTACTGTACCCCTTGGCCCCTGGACCTTACCTGCTGTTCTCTGGCCTGCGTGCGTTGTCCCTTGTGTGGTGGATTCCTGCTGCGGTCCTGGTGCTGGGGTTCTGCTGTTGTATTGGTATTGGGGCTATACGGTTAGGGTCTGGGCTAGCGCTGGGGCTAGGGCTAGTGTTAGGGGGTTGGGTTAAGGTTGGGGGTTAGGGTTGTGGTCAGGGTCAGGGCTAGGGGGCTAGGGGTTAGGGTTTGGGATTAGGCTTAGGTGGGGAGGGTGCTGGCATTGGCTCAGCATTTGGAACTGTTGCCTCCAGCTGTGGGGAGGGTGCTGCCATAGGCTCGGCATTTGGGATTATTACCTCCAGCTCTGGGGAGGGTGCTGGCATGGGCTCAGCATTTGGGATTATTACCTCCAGCTGTGGGGAGGGTGCTGACATGGGCTCAGCATTCAGGGTGATTGCCTCCAGCTGTGGGGAGGGCTGCTGCCTGTGGCTGCTTTTAGGGAGAAAGGGCTGTTGTTTGGGGTCCTGGTTAAGGTTAGGTTTAGGCAACAGGGCTTGTGTGTCATACCCCTTGTGTTTGTTGTGTAGTGTGTGATTTTTGAGCCCTTTCTCTTTATTCCCTGGACTCCCCCTGGGCTCTTGGCCTTTATTATGTTCTCCTGCTGCCTCCTCCTTGGGCTCTTGGCCTTTATTATATCCCCCTGGAATGTCCCCCTGGGCTCTCGGCCTTAATTGTGTCCCCCTGCAGTGTCCCTCCTTGGCTGCCACCCTCTGTGTGTTTTTCTAACCTTTTTTGTGTGGGTGTTGTCCTTCCATGGGGGCTGCGGTGTTCTCCTGGTGCTGGGGGTTCTGCCTGCTGCGGCTGGGTGGGCTAAAATGGTGGCCTGAGGGGTGCTGTGGGGTGGTGCATAAATAGCGGGAAGGGGGGGGCTTGCGGGGGGGGCGCCCTGAGGGGAGACGCAACGGCGGGAAGAGGGGCCGTGAGGCGGGAAGGGGTGGAGGGTACCCTGAGGGGAGCCGCAATGGCGGGAAGGGGTGCCGTGAGACGGCGGGGGCTGCCCTGAGGGGACCCGCGGGCGGGAAGGGGTGGAGGGTACCCTGAGGGGAGCCGCAATGGCGGGAAGGGGTGCCGTGAGGCGGCGGGGGCTGCCCTGAGGGGAGCCGCGGGCGGCAAGGGGTGGAGGGTACCCTGAGGGGAGCCGCAATGTCGGGAAGAGGTGCCGTGAGGCGGCGGGGGCTGCCCTGAGGGGAGCCGCGGGCGGCAAGGGGTGGAGGGTACCCTGAGGGGAGCCGCAATGTCGGGAAGAGGTGCCGTGAGGCGGCGGGGGCTGCCCTGAAGGGACCCGCGGGCGGCACGGGGCGGGGGATACCTTGAGGGGACCCACAGTGGCGGGAGGGGGGAGCGGCGGGCGGCGGGGAGGTGCGGTGGGGCGGTGTGAGGAGGCGGAGCGGTGCGGGACCGGCGGGGGGACGGCGGCGGCTCACGGGGGGCTGGCGGGTGGCTGCAGGCGGCGGCGGGTGCCGGACCGGTGGGCTCCGGATGGCGGCAGGTGCAGGAGCGGCGCGGGACTGGCGCGGGAGTGGTGCCGGAGGCGGGAAGCGCCGTGAGGGGAGAAGGGCGGGGCGAGGGGCGGGGCTACATTGCGCGCGAGGGAAGGGGCGGAGCGTCGCGACGCGCGCGGCGCGGGCGGTGCCGGGGGCGGAGCGTCGTGATGCGGGCGGCGGGGGCGGTGCCGGGGGCGGAGCGTCGTGACGCGCGCGGCGGGGGCGGTGCCGGGGGCGGAGCGTCGTGACGCGCGCGGCGCGGGTGGAGCGTCGTGACGCTCGCGGCGGGGGCGGTGCCGGGGGCGGAGCGTCGTGACGCGCGAGGCGGGGGCGGAGCGTCGTGACGCGCGCGGCGCGGGCGGAGCCGGGGGCGGAGCGTCGTGACGCTCGCGGCGGGGGCGGTGCCGGGGGCGGAGCGTCGTGACGCGCGCGGCGCGGGCGGAGCCGGGGGCGGAGCGTCGTGACGCGCGCGGCGCGGGCGGAGCCGGGGGCGGAGCGTCGTGACGCTCGCGGCGGGGGCGGTGCCGGGGGCGGAGCGGCGTGACGCGCGCGGCGCGGGCGGAGCCGGGGGCGGAGCGTCGTGACGCGCGCGGCGCGGGCGGAGCGTCGTGACGCGCGCGGCGGGGGCGGAGCGTCGTGACGCGCGCGGCGGGGGCGGTGCCGGGGGCGGAGCGTCGTGACGCGCGCGGCGGGGGCGGGGCCGGGGCGGAGCGGCGTGACGCGCGCGGCGCGGGCGGTGCCAGGGGCGGAGCGGCGTGACGCGCGCGGCGGGGGTGGAGCCGGGGGCGGAGCGTCGTGACGCGCGCGGCGCGGGCGGGGCCGGGGCCGGGGGCGGGGCGTCGTGACGCGCGCGGCGAGGGCGGTGATCGGGGCCGGGACAGCGTGACGCGCGCGGCGGGTGCTGGGCCGGGGACGGGGGGGCGTGACACATGTGTGTGGGGTGGGAGCCTGCGATGAATGGGGGGTAGAGCTTAGGATGAGTGATAGGTGTGGGTGGTGTGTGTGCGCGCCGAAAAATTGGCTAATTAACTAATGATCCAATTATCTAATTCAGTTAGTGCTCCAGATGGGATATATTAGATTTGATAAGGAAATTCAACTCCTTTCCTTGACAGAGAATAGTCAAAAACACCAGTGAGCAATGGCTCCTGTACCTGAAGGGAGCCCACAAGAAAGATGAGGAGAGACTGTAAGAGTGGAGTGACAGTGACCCACAAAGACCGTGCTGTACCCGGGCCCGGCCGTGGTCCTGGCACTTTTCCTGCATTCTGATTTTCTGTTCAGAAGTCACTATGTGGCCAAATCTCTGGGTCTGGCTAAACGGTGTTTAGTGCAGAACTGATGCGATGGTCACTCGCAATCGCCCAGAGCAGGAGCCAACTTGCAACTCTGGTGAAACTCAAGTGACACCAGCTGAGGCACACGCTCCAGATAACACACTGTGGGTGTGCCAGGGTCAGGGGCAAATGGTCAGGGCTTACCTTCTTCTGGTTTGAGGCCCAGTTTGGCAGCAACACAACATTCCAGTGCAGGATCAGTGCCAAAGGGAAGGGCTGCACAGATGCCCTGAGCCCCAGTCTCTGCATCAGCAGCAGTGGGTGGGTGGACCTCACCCATTTCCAGATTCAAATCCATTTGTTTGTCACTCCTGCTAGTTTATAGGCTCTGAAAGCTCATTTCAGCTGTTCAGTGACAGCACTAGCTGGTCCATGGATTTAAGGAAGCAGACAGGCTTTGGGAATGTGTGTTGCCATTTGAGACTTGTCCAACAAAAGGGGCACAGGAGGAGGACAGGTGTTAGGACCGAGTCCGGAGAGCTGGCCGCATAAACGACACGTACACCGATACAATTAAGTATCCTTCTCCCTTTATTGTTCAACTATGCCAACTTATATCTACTTTTGAAAAGATTCATGCCCAGTCCCTCTAGATGGACTCTAATCAGAGAGGGAGCCGGGCAGCTGTATACCTTGCCAAGGACTCTCAGGGCTGCCTGCAGTCAGGGGCCTGTTCAGGAGCTTTTCCTCAGCAACCCTGCAGTGTCCAGTCTTTCCAGGGGTATCATATGCCCTTGTTCCATAAGGAATCCCTCTACTGACAGGGAGCTGTCACCGGCCCCGTGCTCATGGGCTGCAGGGGACACCTGCACTGAGGAAATGGAAATGGGAAAGAGGGAAATGCAACCTGATGGGATGCACCTCTGGCACCACATTTCCTCTTCTTCCTGCTGTCCTGGAAAACCCCAAGTAAATCCAGTCCCTCAGACCTTGCATCCCTGAACACCAGGAGAGCCGGTGTTTTACCCAGATCCCAGTGCCCTGCACGGCTGCGCTGACACGAGCACAGGCCGATTGCTCCGCCCAGCACCATCCCTCATTTTCTTCCCATTGCTCCCCAAGCGTCCCCAAACCACCCCAGCGTGTCTGTGCCAGGGCCAGGGCCTGCCCCGAGCCCGACCAGAGGCTGTCACCCAGCCCTGCACCAGCTCCCACCCCCCGGTGAGCTGGGAATGCACTGAGAGCTTGGCTCCCCAGGCTCCCCAGCACCCAAACCGGTCCTCAGACACACAGAAATGCCCAACCTGCCCCTCTGGGCACAGCCAAACACCACAATTCCATCATCCCCAAGCAACTCTGGCACTTGCCTCTTCACCTCCGCCCATTTCCAGTAGCCGGGGCTAGGACCGGGCTGTCAAAAATAGCATTCCCTAGGCAGTTCATCCCAGCGCAGAGGAGAAGAGGAGCCTGTCCCTGACCCACACCATGGGCAGGACAAGGGGGGCCCTAGCTGGCTTTGCCTACTCCAACACCAAAGCTCTTGGTCCCAAAGATGGGGCGAGTTCAGTGGTTTTTCCTGTCCTGAAAGAGAGCAGAAAAGGGAAGTTAATCCCACTGTGGAATCCAAGACTCCTGCATTTCCTATTTCTGCTCTGATTGCTCACCGTGGAGTTTTAGCCATGGAAAAAAAAGGAGAATGACACCATATCAAATAAAAAGTTGATTAATCCACGTAGGGGCTGTGGAGAGGATACAAAGGAGCTTTTCCATGATTTTGGGGCTTGAAGAGGGACTGAATTTCCCTCAAAGCTGGGAAGGGCCTGAGGATAATAAAGCAAAGGAGCAGCTTCATCTCTCCCTGGCAGAGAGCTTGGGGCTCCATTATGGATACAAATCAATCCCAGCAGGATTTCAAAGGGTTTCTTTAGGATGTCAGGTCCCTCTTTATCAGATCCCTGCTGGGATTCAGGGCCTGCCTGGTCACGGGGTGCTTTGATAAGGGCTGGATTTAAATCCCAGATCTGAGAACAGACATGAAAGGTCCCTGGGTTTCTAGGGGGTTGAAAAACTCAAGCTGGATTCGCTGCAGAGCTGAAAAATCAGGATAAGAGAGAGCAAGGAGTGGCCAGCAGGCTCAGGCTCCTGATCACGCCCCTGGAATCCATGGGATCCATAGGATCCACGGCCTCTGGCACGCTGCTCCAGCACCCTGCAGGGTGACTGACAGCAGGGCAGGGGAAGGAGCCACCAGCAGCTCTGCCATGTGCACCATCATTCACCTTGCACATGGCCTAAACAGCTACCAAGCACTGATGGACTGACTGAGCCGAAAATATCGGAGAGATCTCAGTTTGCACTCCAAATTCCCTGCAGCCTGTTCCCTTCCTGATCCATCCCTTCAAGCAGCAAGAGTGGAATTCCTTCCATCGTTGCTCTTTCCCTCCTGTTTGCCACTCAACAAGAAAAAGCAGCCACGTGAACAGGAGTAAAAGCCCCAAACCCACAAAAAAGCACATTCTCAGCATCACTAATCCCTGCCAAATTGCCAGGAACCTTCCAAAACTACATCCAAGCTTGGAAACAGGGATCCAGTTGTTTGTTTAAGCAGCTATTGATCCAGTCTCTTCCAGCTAATTAAACTATTCACTCTTTAAACTCATTAAACTGCTCATCCTGCTCCTGGCAGCCAGAGGCAAAGAAGAAATCGTGTCTAGATTAAATGGTGATGGTGAATGTGCCCATCCCAGTCCTTGGAGAGGTTGGAATTGCATCCCTGTTCCTCTGCTCTCTTTTCCTTCCTTTTTCCTGCAGTGATTCCCACCCGGATTCCTCAGCTCCAGCTCTCTGAGCAGCCTCAGGGGGAGCATTTCATCCCCTTGGAGCCAACTCCATTTGTTGCATCCTTCATGCCTCAACCACCCCTAAAAGCAGGCAAGTGCTGATGGGCAGTGCAGCTGCTTCCACTTGGAAATGTTTCCAGTGGAACAGGGAGGGAATTCTGAGAAGCTTCCACCCACTGCACGTTATTGCTGGATAAAAGGTGCAGCAAAGGATCAACAAAGGGAGATTTCAGCAAGACAAAGTCCAGACAGAGAGGCTGCAAGTGTGGCTGGGGCTGCTAAACTGGGAAAACTGCAAGGTCAGGCTGTGGGAACATGGATTATACTGAGGTCTGGAACTGGTGTTGGGAAGAGAGGGAGAAGGAGAAGGAGAAGGAGAAGGAGAAGGAGAAGGAGAAGGAGAAGGAGAAGGAGAAGGAGAAGGAGAAGGAGAAGGAGAAGGAGAAGGAGAAGGAGAAGGAGGAGAAGGGGAGAAGGAGAAGGAGAAGGAGAGGAGAAGGAGAGAAGGAGAAGGAGAGAAGGAGAAGGAGAAGGAGAAGGAGAAGGAGAAGGAGAAGGAGAAGGAGGAGAAGGAGAAGGAGAAGGAGAAGGAGAAGGAGAAGGAGAAGGAGAAGGAGAAGGAGAAGGAGAAGGAGAAGGAGAAGGAGGAGAAGGAGAAGGAGAAGGAGAAGGAGAAGGAGAAGGAGAAGGAGAAGGAGAAGGAGAAGGAGAAGGAGAAGGAGAAGGAGAAGGAGAAGGAGAAGGAGAAGGAGAAGGAGAAGGAGAAGGAGAAGGAGAAGGAGAAGGAGAAGGGCCCGAAGTAACTGCACAGTGAATTTCCTTACCATGAGCCAGGCTCATTCCCTGAGCTGACCAATATCTCTGAGCTCCCCTTCATGGCACAGCCCTGCCAGTAAAGAACAGAAGTTCCTGCTGCTCCCACTGGAATTCTGTAGCGTGCCTGGCATTCCATACGTTATGCTGCCTGAGAATTCCTGCAGCCGTCCTTGGGAAGAGCAGTTCACTGCCACAGGAGGAACAAGAGGAAAGCAGTTGCCACTCTCGGGTTCTGTGCTCTGTAAAAAGTAAAAGCAGATAAAGATCAAAGCTCCATAAAGCTGGAACCATCTCCAACCTCGGGACAGCACTTCTGTGGGAAAAGCATAGATGGGCAATTAGGAAGGAGATCATCATGCAAATGGACAAGGGGGGGGAATTAAATTCTGCTGCTTTCTGATTGAGGCCTGCTTCAATTTGCAGCCTTTATAATATCAGTTTAATGGGACTTTTTGTGCTTTAAAGAGGTTTTTATTAGCTGGGGGTTGTCTCTGCCTGGACTGAGGCACAGCACAATGAGTCTCCTGCCTCCTGAAGCCGTGTCGTTATCCCAGCATCTGAAATTAAAAACCAGCACTCTGGGAAACCTCTCTACTCTGAGGAGAAGTGTGAGGAGCGTTTGGGTCTGTGGAGAGCCTGGAACAGCTCTGAGAGACACCAAACATCCTGTGGATCCCAATAAACAGCAAAACATTCCAGCAGCTCCTACCAACACTGCCCTTGTAGGGAACTCTGTCACCCCAGTGGGTATTTGTGGGAGTAAGGAAGAAATCCCACTAATGACCTCAGTGTGATCACCTCTGGTTCGTCTGGGGATAAATCTCCTTTATCCTTCTGGGAGAATAAAGGAATCCAATGCTGCCTTAATCCCCAGCTCCTCAGAGTCTGCATTTCCAGAATCCATCTCCTGGCCCAGCATGGGAAGGGTTGTCCAGCGCTGGAACAGCTGCCCAGGGCAGTGGTGGAGTCACCAACCCTGGAAGTGCTCATAAAATACATGGATATGGCACTTGAGTGTTCATAAAATACCTGGGTAAATACATGGGTAAATATAGGGATAAATACATGGGTAAATACGTGGATAAACATATGGATAAATGTATATGGATAAACATATATGGATAATCCATGGATAAATATAGTGATAAATATGTATGGATAAATATGTATGGATAAATACAGACCTTGCATCCCAGAACACCAGGAGAGCCGGTGCTTTACCCAGATCCCAGTGCCCTGCACGGCTGCGCTGACACTAGCGCAGGCCGATCGCTCTGCCCAGCACCATCCCTCATTTTCCACCCACGGCTCCCCAAGCGGCCCCAAACCACCCCAGCGTGTCTGTGCCGGGGCCAGGGCCTGCCCCGAGCCCGACCAGAGGCTGTCACCCAGCCCTGCACCAGCTCCCACCCCTGGGAGAGCTGGGAATGCACTGAGAGCTCGGCTCCCCGGGCTCCCCAGCACCCAAACCGGTCCTCAGACACACAAAAATGCCCAACCTGCCCCTCTGGGCGCAGCCAAACACCACAATTCCATCATCCCCAAGCAACTCTGGCACTTGCCTCTTCACCTCCGCCCATTTCCAGTAGCCGGGGCTAGGACCGGGCTGTCAGAAACAGCATTCCCTAGGCAGTTCATCCCAGCACAGAGGAGAAGAGGAGCCTGTCCCTGACCCACACCATGGGCAGGACAAGGGGGGCCCTAGCTGGCTTTGCCTACTCCAACACCAAAGCTCTTGGTCCCAAAGATGGGGCGAGTTCAGTGGTTTTTCCTGTCCTGAAAGAGAGCAGAAAAGGGAAGTTAATCCCACTGTGGAATCCAAGACTCCTGCATTTCCTATTTCTGCTCTGATTGCTCACCGTGGAGTTTTAGCTATGGAAAAAAAAAGGAGAATGACACCATATCAAATAAAAAGTGCCCTTTTCCAGCATTTTTATTCCAGGCATTAAAAGGATGCTCATTTCTCTTCTAGCATTGTTTCCCTCATTTTAGGAGAACCGTTTTCATCCCAGGCCCCACTCGTCAGTTGTTCGATCCTCTGGCACTGGATTTGGACAAAAGAAGGGACGCACCTGGACTGCAGGAAATCACTGAGAGAAACCCTTCCAAAACGTGACAGAGAAAAACAACAGGAGATGCAGGAAGACACATCCCTCATTTGCACGTCTGGAACGCTTTTCTAAAGACTTCTCTGCATCTGGATGCTCTTTGCTCTTGGCTTTCTTCACAGGAATGCATTTGCTGCTAAACACGTCTCAGACCCTTACCTGATCGGGATAAGGTGGGATGGAGATGAAGACTCCCACAGGGAATAGCCAGGGAGATGCAGGGCCTGGGAACATCAAGGATGGAGAAGAGAAGGAACAGGGATTGTTTTTCTTGTCTCGAGCCAGCAGTGCTGTGAGCTTGGAGAACACACGGCACCGCAGGGATCCAGGGCAGGAGCGGGATAACTGCGGGATAAGGGGAATCTGCTCCCACTCCAGGGCTGTGCCAGTGAAGGAGGGGAATTTTTTAGTGCCTTCATTACACACAAAAACCAAACCCAGCACCACCGAGCTGGACTTTCGTGAGCTGCAAAACAAAGCGGCCCCTGGCCTTTGGGGGAACACAACCTCACCGAGTCACGGAGCCAGGGGATGACACTTGGGAATGATCCTTGCTGCTGCCTGCAGGCAAATCGGATGAGGGAGCCACAGGAGCTGCGGGGTTTCCTGCTCTTCCTGCAACGCCATCGGTCCAGACCAGGAGACCTTTCCTGGAACAGATCTTCCCTGTAAAGGGAGCTACACCAAAGCTCAAGCCCTCATTTAGAGACCCTTGGAAAAGCAAAGGTGAGAGGGGATTACCTGGAGCCCCAGGGGACCGAGGCGCAGGCGATGAAGAAGCAGACAGCAAAGTGCTTCCACTGCTTCTCACTCCAGCAAAGGGAACATCCCTGGAATTTCATGGCCAGCGTCACTCCCAAACCCCACAGGTGAACCCACACGTACTCCAGGACTGATCTCCTTCAAACTTCCAGCAGCACAGACTCACCGGGAGGAACTGCAATCCAAGGACACACATCAGCAACCGTCTTCCCGCTTGCCCCTCTCTCCACATTTTCCCTTTCCAGCGGGATGCAGGTGCCACCCCCCAGAGGCAGGAAAACTGCCTTGCAATCCGCTACAAAACCTGCCTGGAAAGCCCAGGATGCCCGGAGCCAGCAGCCGTTTCTCCTGGAGCTCCTGCTGACAGGCATTTGAAGCCTGCTGTGCCTCACAGCTGCTTTTCTGCCAAGGGCATTCCCATCTTTTCTTTTTTAGCCCAAAGAAAGGTTTGCAAAGCTGAGTTTTGTGAGAAGCGCTTCATATTTGGATCATTCTTAACTTGGAGTTTCCCTTGGCACCAAAATCAGGGGCTCACCTTTTGCTTGGAGCTTGGCTGAAGTCCTCAGCAGTGCCAGGGAATGTGGCCATTGGAGGCTTTGGGCAGATTTGGCTCATCTGCCTTTTTAGGCCTTGTTTCTTTCTCTCAGCCTTCCCACTGGATTGTGGCCTCCGAGGAATACGTAAAATCCCATTCCATTCCTATTCTTTCGGACAATTTTTTGTACCGTCCCTGTACAAAACGAGGCCCCCTGTTCAGATGCTTTTCCCCACCGTTCCCCGGCACTTTTATCTGCCGGTGCATTCCCTGCGTTGCTTGGGCTCTTCCCAGGTCTCTGAGCTCCTTCACAAGGCAGCAGATCGATTTGGCCCAGGAACTAAACCCTCCCGAGGAATTGTCTGATGCCATCTCCGCATTTGACACCTGATCCTTGTGCTCAAAGGATCCCTCTTTCTTCCCTTCAGCCAATTCCAAGGCTCGCTGCCCCCAGCTGCGATCAGGCCCCAGCCTGATCCCTGCAGTCTTCCCTGCCGGGATCCTGCTCAGGAATCCCTGGGCTACAAATGTAAGAATTCATTCTTCCCACCCCTGCCCAGTTCCAAAGGATTTGGTGTCTGCCTTACCCGGCTGGAGCCTGCTTCCAACTCTGTTCTTGCTGCTTCTGCTGCTTTCCAGTTCCCAGGAATTCCACCGACGGAGCGACAGCGTTTTCCAGCTCCGCCAGGATTCCCTCTGCTGCGTTTGGGTGCTGGAAGGATATCAAAACCAGGCTCTCTGGGGCTTTACTATCAGGAAATTACATCCCCGGATTTGTTCATTTCCAAATATTATCTCTTCCCAACAAAGCACTGGGCATCCAAGGAATACAGAAAGTGATGGGCTGACCACTGCTTACTCCTCTGGAATGTCAGAGCTTGGAAAAAAAGGGCACTTGAGGCTTCTCCTGGTGCTGCCCGTGAGGTGTATTTTACTTGAGAGCCCCTTCCCGTGTCTTTCCCTGTATCCACCAAAAAATCCACCCCTTCATTCCCCACCTGCTTGCTTCCTCCCTCTTTTCCTGTATCCAACAGAATTTTAACAGGTCAATAGTCCCCTCTGCAAGAGCACCTTTCATTCCAAACCTAAGAACAAACGAATCATTTCCCTTCCACCGTCCTTATTAGGATGCCACTGAGAGCAGTGGATGGAAAATGATCCTCTCCTGGTCCCTGCTGGATTCCCGGAGCCGGGATCCTTTCCCTCTTTCCCCCCACCACGGTGCCCTCCTCCCCCTCCCGCCCCACCCCACACCCTTTTCAGGCTTTGTTCCACAGCTTTTGCCTCCAGGCCTCAGATCCTTTCGTTCTCCAGGAGCTCCCAGCAGCTCCACAGCCTTCCCTCTCCCATCCTGACCATTTCTCCGGGAATGGAGCTCCGCATTTCAATTGCCTTCTCTTTTCTCTGACAATTCCCACCAATCCAGAAGACCTAAAGCTGACACAAGGAACACTCGGTGCCCACAAATCCAAACCCAGACCCGGCCATCCCCAAACCAGCAACTCCCGGACAATTTGCGTTCATTCCAACCTAACACTGAGGACTCACCCAACCCTTCAAAATTCCCAAGAAATATCCTGTTGCCTTCACAGCTCCCAGGGGATTCTGCTTCGTGCTCACACGAAGGATTTGGGACTTCCCTGAAAAAACCCGTGCAGGGCACGCTGGAATCCCCGATCTTGTGGATCCAGGGAGCGTTAAAAGTTCGGTCCAGCCTGGGCCCCCGGAAATTTTTGCCAAGTATCCCCCAAGTCCTCGGGATAACAGAACTCTCTGGTACTGCATTTTTGGCGTTGTAAAGCCCGGAATTCCTTTATTCCTAGTGCTGGGCTCTGCATATGGCCGAGAAAATCCCGGCCTCCACACAGACCCAGATTCCAAACTTTCTGATACATTTCAGCAAGCCGAGAAATTCACCTTCCCTACTTCTTCTTAAGGGCATCCTTCTCTTCCCTTACCCGGCGTGCTCTCTCCCACTGGGGGTGGGTTTTCCCCTTCCCATGCTAATTAGTCCCTACTTCTAGGAGGTTTAGGTACCTTTCTTCCCTGGGACGGATTTCTTAACACAGCTACCGAGGCTTTGGGAGTCTCCTTTATCTTCTACTTTCTGGATCCATAAATGCCACAATCCAGACGCCCAACTTCAACAAGACGTCCTTTCTACCTAAAAACACACACTCTCAACTCTTAGATCTTTTAAGTTTTACCCCCGCAAAATTCCCCTATTTTTCCACCACTGAATTCCTCAGTCCTGCTACCAAGGATTTCTTGAATACCACGGGGCTTTTCTCAAGATTTACCCCCACGACCTTCCCTACGTGCCCACTGCTCATCACCTCATTTTTCCCTCAATGTGGTCGTTCTCCACCCCAGAGAGTTTGTCAAGTGTTGCCTCCAAAATGTTCCCCATCTCTCCACTACTCAGTTCCCCATTTTGCCTCCAAAATATTCAATCTGTCCCCTCCACATTGCATCCACTTTTACCCCCAGCGTTTTACTTCCTCTACAATATTGATTCAACCTTTTCCACCCCAAAAATCTGCATTCTCTCCCTTAAACAGCACCTCAGCTTTTCCCTCAAAAATGCCCCAGAGGGAAACTCAGATTCAGCCCCCAAACTCCCATTTGCCTACACAAACAGTTCTTGTGGCCCCTCTCAATTCCCCCAGGCTTTCAGCTCAAGGAAGAACTGGAAGCCTATTCCCTCATCTCCACCCTTGTTTTGCTTTCCTGGAAAACCTTGCGATCCCACACTTTCTCCAAGAGATCTGCTGGGACTACTGGAAGGTTTGCTCTCTCAGAGCGCCAGGGGGCTTTACAGCACTTGTTCCTCTGCATCTTTACCCTTTTATCAGCTTTCCCCTGGAACGGTGTTGTGGGAGAAGCTTGGAACTACCAGAAATGGATCACGTTCACATTTTTTCCCCACCAGTTTTTATCTGGTTTCAGATTCCTGGAATTACCCTCAAATGTGCCCTAGAACACTGCTGTGAAAGGATCAATGAGAAGAACAGCCGGAAAGCAGAAAACCACCTCCAGCAGCAGCCACAATGATCCCATTTCTCTTCTTACCTGGTCCTGCCAGAGCTCCCAACAGCCATTCCCATTCCAAAACAAGAGCTATGGAAGACATTCCTGCTGTCCGTGAGGGTGAGGCGGCAGTTCTGGATGTTCTTCGCTGTGCAATCAGACAACAAACAGAGTGTAAATGATCCTGGTGGTCCCTTCCAAGCCAAACCAGCCCGTGATTCCATGCGTGGATCAGCACCTGTCCCAGCTCCATTCCAGAAACCTCCTCCCACTAACCCAGAACTTTCCTTTTTCTGCTCAACATCAGGGGTTTGCTGCCGAGTGCCCCGGGCAGGGGACGCCTCAGCCTTCCCTGGGACCGCAGCATTCCCTGGGCTGCCTCAGCATCCCCTGCGCTGCTGTTCCACGCCCATCCCGTGGTCCAGCGCCTGCGCGGGCTGCAGTGCCGGGCTCTCCCCACGAGGCGGCAGCACCGGGAGCGAGCAGCCCCGGCCGGTCCCGCTGTCTCGGGGCAGCTGCGCCTTTAACCCGCCCTGAGCCGGCGGGGCCGTGAACACAGCGGGCACAAACGCCACCGCTCCCCTTTATTTCACCCTCAGAGGCACAGGATCGCAGCATTTCCTGGGCTGCAAGGGACCCACAGGGAGCATCGAGTCCAAATCCTGGCCCTGCACCCCAAGAATCCCACCCTGTGCCCGAGAGCCTTGTTCAGACCCAAACTCTTCCCCCAAGATCCTGAAAACACAGCGGGGCTGGGAGAAGGATGACCACGGAGGATTTTTTTATACAGATCTCCTTGCACGATCGTTAAATAATATTATTAGACAGTCCAGGAACGCATCCCTGGGCCGGGACAGCTACCCCTGTGCCGGAACACTCATCCCTGGGCCGGAATACCGATCCCCCGCGGCCCCCACCGTCCGCTCGGGGCTGTCCCCGTTCCCCGCTCACCTCCGAGCCCGGAGCACCCGCCCCGGTGCCCCCGGCCCGGCAGCGCTGCTCCCCGGGCTCCCCGCCATTGGCGCTCTTGGCGAAGAAGGGCGGAAGTCACCGGTACCGCACCGATGTGGCTATTCGACCTTCTCAAGATGGCGGCCGGAAGGACCCCCCCCCCCCCGCTCCGTCTATTCGACTGCCTGAATGCTCCCGCCTGCCCCAGGCGCCGCTGACCCCACAGTCGGTGTCCGCGTAGCGGGAAACGCCTCAGAAAATTGCGTGCAAGCGCTGGGCTGGCGTCGGCGTCGGCGTCGCGTTCAGGCAGCCGAATAGACGCAGCTTGGGGGGGGCCTTCCCTGCCGCCATATTGAGGTCAGAAAACAGTGCACACGACCGCCATCTTTAGTGTGGCAGTGACGACACTTCCGCCCTTCGCCGCCATCTTGGGTGCTGGCAGAAGCCACTTCCGGTCGAGCCGCCATCTTTAGTGTGGTACACTTAGGGCCCCCGCCGCCCCTCACAAGGGCTTCTGTCTAGTCGGCTGCCTGAATCCGGCCCGGACTCCGACGCCGGCCCCGCGCTTTCCGCGCGATTTTCCGCCGTGCTTCCCGGTGCGAGGACACGGCTGGCGGGGTCAGCCGCGCCGGAGGCGGCCGACGGCTCCGCGACCGGCGGCAGGCATCGGCAGGGACACCTCTCGCAGGGGGCCTACTGCGTCCGCCATCTTGAGTGTGGCGGAAGTGTAAACCACCCTCTGCAAGGTCCTGGCAGATAATAAAATAATAAAATAAAATAAATACTGTCATATTCTAATAAAAACGTCACTTAACGCCGTCCCGAGAGCGCGGAACTGCGCCTTCCTTTCCGAGCCGCCTCCTTGAGAGCGACACGCGGGCGGCTCGATTCCGACCGTGCCCGCCCGGTGCCTCCCGCCTGGGTCGCGCTGCGACCGCGCCTCTGCTGCCCGGCAAAACCGGCCCCGCCGGGCCGCCCCCCGCGCTGTCATTCCCCGCGGTCACCGCCCCGCACGGCGCCCGTTCCTTTCCATAGCTGTGGCCCCGCTCGTGCACGGCCGTGTCCCTTGGCGCTGCGAACCGCCCTTCGCCCCTCCCCTCCGCTGACAGACCCGGCCCCGCTCGCTCCCGCTCCTTGCCACGCTCGGCAGCCACCGAGGCCGCCGCCCTCTCGGCTCAGCCGGCACCGGGCGGCAGCAGCGCCGGGGCGCCGTGTCGGGGGCGGCAGTGCCGCGCTCTCGCCACCAGGCGGCAGCAGCGCCGTCCAGCTCAGCCCGGGGGCAGGCACAGAGCACAGGGAAAAGCCGGCTCCGGGCGCTCTGCAGCTCCTGCAGCCCGAGCGTCTCGGCTCCTGGGGCCAGGCGCTTGCTGCTTTCCTTCCTACAGAAAAACGCCGGCTCCTTATTCTCAAAACTTGCTGATCTCTATTCCCAGCTTCTTATATTCCTGTATGCGACAGAGTAGACAGAGAGGGCTGGCTTATTTCAAAATGAATTTACATCTAAATCAGTAGCATTTGCCTATAGACGTAAAAGTGAAGAACTTAACACGTTTTGGTATTCTGCACACATCCCTCGCTGGGAGGAATGATAAAAAGTTAAAAACAAATGAAATTTTAAAAGTAGAAAGTTAGAAACAAAGTTACAACGGCAGAAATTTAGAAACAAACAAAGAGGTAAAATACAAGAAACAAACAAATTTCTAAAGGGAGAAAGGTTGAAAGTTAAAAACAAAGAAACAAAAAAAAAGTAGAAACAAAGAAAATTAGAAAGGTAGAAATTTAGAAACAAAGTCACAAAGGCAGAAGGTGTTGAGCCTTTGATAGGGTACCCCTCCTTCTCGGACCAGGGTGAAAGAGCAGAGGAGGCTGCTGTTCTGCTGAGTTCTTTATTTCACAGTCTCACAGCTGTCTTGAAGGCAGAGTTCGAATGGGGTTACATGATAAAGCCAAGCAGCAGCAACAGGCAAAACCAGCTTCTTCTATATGCTCCATACACTCTATTTTTTTCTTACAGAAGTGTGGATTCTATTTGTTAATTGACCAATAAGATTAACACACGATTCTAGTTTTCTTTTTCTTAACCCATCCTGCTCTAACACTCGTAAGCCTCACACAAGTGTTACATCTGTATTACACAGATTTGCACATACAGTTTCTATCAGCTCTTATGGTTTATGTGAACACTCCATCTAAAACATGTGAACAGTGTAATTCTATCTAGATTTTGTCTAAAGTAAAGAATTCTGTGAAAAGGTAACACTGCTGCAGCAAGAGCTGTGTTTAAGATCTCTGCTACAGCTTTTTCAGGTTTAAGGCACTTAGCATCTATTTCTACTAAAAGTTAAAAATCTGTATTTCTATTTCACTTCGGTGTGGCTCCATGGATGTCAGCTTGTCCAAAGGTTTTAATTCAAACCTAGTGCTTTGGCTTCTCTCTGGGCCTGAGGCCAGAGGAGCCTTCACTCTAACAAGAAGGTTAGAAATAAAGTTAGAAAGGTAAAAGTCAGAAAGTAAAACACAAATTTAGAAAGGCACAAAGTTAGAAATGTAGAGTGTTCAAAACAAAGTTAGAAAGGTAAAAATGGGGAGAAAAACAAAGGTATAAAGTTTCAAAGTTCCAAACAAACAAAGGCAGAAAGGGACAAATCTAGAAAGTTAGAAACAAACAGAGAAAGTCAGAGATGTAGAAAGTTAGAAACTAACAAAAGTAAAAATGAACAAAGGTAAAAAGAGAGAAAACTTAGGTGGTACAAAGTCATAAAAGTAGAAACAAAAAAGGTAGAAAGGCAGAAGGTCAGAAGGGTAGAAATGAACAAATGCACAAAGGTAGAAATGCAGAAAGCTGGAAATGAAGAAAGATGGAAAGATAGAAAGTTTGAATGGTAAAAACAAACGTATCAAGTTAGAAATTGAGAAAGGTAGAAAGCAACAAAGGTAGAAAAATAGAAAGGTAGAAATGAACAAAGGTAGGAAGTTGGGGAGGCAGAAAGTGCAGAGGCTGGCAGCAGCCATTCCAGCCTTAACCAGAGCCCTGTGTGGAAGAGCAACTTGTTCCATTGATCTTCACTTTGCTAAGGGCCTTCTGCTCTCCTGGGAAAGATGCAGAGCAGGCAAATGGCTACAGGTAGAAGCACCAGGTGTGACTGTTCTTCCTTCACCTCCCAGAAAGCTGGGGGGTTTCATGTTTGAGTCAGTGGCCCAGAAGGGGCAGAGAGTCTGCCCTGACCAGTCTGTGGGCATGGATCTGTTTTGTCTTTCCCTGTGCCCATTCCCAAAACTCTTAAAACTTTCCCAAAATAGAAACACAAAGCCTGGGGCAGATCGTGCCTGAAGAAAGAGTGGTCTCTTGTTTTATTCCAAGCTGCTACAGAAACAAACAAAGGTAGAAAGGTAAAAATGAACAAAGGAGGGAAGGTGAGAAAGGTAGTTCGAAAATCAAAGTCAGAGAGAGAGAGAGAAAGAAAGTCAAAGTCAGAGAGAAAGAAAGAAAGTCCGAGAGAAAGAAAGAAAGTCAGAAAGAGAGAAATAAAGTCAGAAAGAAAGAGTCAGAAAGAAAGAGAAAGAAAAATAGAGAGAAAAAGGAATAGAGAAACAGAAGAATAGGGTTTGAGAGAAAAAGAAATCAAGTGTAAAAGAGAATTAGTGTTGAAGAGAAAAAGAGAAACTGAGAAATAGAGTGACAGAGACATCCAGAAACAGTTAAACAGCAAGAAAAAGATAAAGAGTTAGAAAAAGTCAAGTGAGGAATAGACTGAAAAGTAAAGCAAAGCAGAGTAGCAAAGCAAGAAATACGGCAAAAAAATTACTAAACCACACCAAAGGAAGAAAGCAACCAAAAGGGAGGAGGGGGGTATCTTTATTAGGGTTTATTCAACTTGATTGAACGAGGGTTTTTTATTTACACTTCGGCAAAGCAAGTGGAAACAACAATGTACACAAGCACAAATACAATCCATATGCACACTGGTCAAAGTCCAATTGACATACAGAGCAATATGTGCAAGTGCAGCAGCAAACACCAACACAGAGCAACACAAGCCAACCCCCTATCAGTACAATGTAACAATTGTTCTATTTCTGGAAAACTCATTCCATTTTATTGTTCCAGGAAACCCAAAACAACAGCAGCACAGGGAGAACAAAACATTCATCCACCACACACCTCCTTCAGCTGACACACAAACCCACCCTCGCTCTCGTCTCGAGAGCACCCCATGGGAACGCGGTTCCCGGGAGCCCCAAAATCATCCCGCCTGACAAATCTCCGGCACGGTCGGCACCCAAACCCTGGCGATGAACGGCACCTCACAGACCGGCCGGATCCCAGATAAAAAAACCCAGCCGGGAGGGAAAACATCCCCAGCCAGCGCAGCAGGTTGTTTTTACTCTGAGTTTAAAAAGTAGCTGAAAAGCCTGAAAGGCAAAACTCACAACAGAGAAGCACAAAACAAGACAAATTATCTTCCACCGCCCTCAGTAGCCTCAATTCAGGCAAGTCAACAGAAACTCAAGAGCGCCACAGGGCAAAGGTCCAGGTGTACCTTTAGATACACTCAAACATCCTGGAGTCCTGGATGTGGGAGCTTTGCCTGGGGGGTGCTCGGTGCGGGTTCGGACGGTCGGGACGGTGACGAGAGATCTCTGCAGTCAGATCTTGGAACACGCGGTTTATTGCAAAGGGCGTGGGTACAGGGGCACTGCTTAGAGCTGCAGCTGGCAGCTCTGAGCAGGCCCAAGAGAGCAAGAGAGTAAGCGGGTAAGTAAAGAGAGGGAGAGAGAGGAATGAAGGTGAAGAAGTAGTGAGAGAGAATGTGTGTAGAGTATAGTAAGAGTGTCTGAAGTCCTGGTTACAATACAATAAATCATCTTCTGTACTGAATATTCTAATTGTCACTAACCAATCTAATACAAGATACAAATCCTATAGCATTTACATACAGCCTATAAGAGTTCTTATATTACCATAGAGTGTTACATCTTAACTTCTAAAAACTACTCTTTGGACCCCTTCTGCTGAGCTAGTAGAGTCTGCTCTGACCCTTGGACCTGCCTGCAAGCAGAGGGTATTGTTCAATCAAGAGGGGATTACCTTCAGTCAGCCATACCATTGTTTTCCAGTTGTTCAGTAACTAAGACTTGGTATTTCAAAAGGTGGCTTTCATTTCGATGTCGCTTATAGTTTTCATATTCCCAAAATCTTTTGTCAGGCAATCATATTTATAAGGCTTTCCTGTTTCATCTTCCCCAACACCTGGATTTTCCTAGTGCCTCGGTACCCAACGTCAGGGGGGAAAATATCCCAGTTGAGGCTTCCCCAGCCCATCTCCAGGTGTCACCCCCAGCCCTCCCAGTGGCTCCCAGTTCCCAGGCACCCAGCCAGCAGCTCCTTGGTCCTGGGAGGCGTGTGGCACTTCCAAAAGTACACCATGCCTTGGAGCAAGCTGAGCAAACAATTCCAGACCTAAAACCTTCAATCCCTGCACGTCAAGGCAGACTCACAAATGCCCAAGAATTCGCACCTGCCATGGAAAAGTTAAAAGATCAACGTCTGCCTGAACTGCATTTGCAGAGTCCAATTGCACCCATTTTGCTCTGCCTCATGCTCGCAAATTGCCCGGAACGTGCTGTGTACAACAGCCATGGAAAACTCCTGACACTGGTATCCCGATGCCTCTTGCAGACACCCAGCTCAGGGAAACCTTTGCAGCAAAGCAAATCCTAAAGGAGCTGTTTTCCCCGAGGAAGCCCAGCAGCGGCAGCGCTGCCCCAGAGCACAAAGCAGCAGCTCTGCTGGGGAAGAGCATCCTTCAGTTCCTCTGCTGCTCACTTGACCAGAGAGCTGTTCCTAGGCCACATTCACTGCCCCACCCTGGATGAAATACCTGCACCCCCCCTTCCAAGTGCTCACTGCTCCCTGCTGTTCACGTGACCTTTTCTACATCAAACTACCAGGAACAGTGCCCAGACAAATGGAGACCTTTCAAAAAAAAAAAAAAAGATAAAAAACCTGGGTTTGCATAAAGCACTGAATCTAAAAACTTTTATGTTTCCAGTATTCCAACCATGTCCAGATGGTGAGCAGGTGCTAAAAATAACAACAGAAAAGCACAAGAAGAGACAAATCTTCCTTCTCGACCTTCAATATCCTCAATTCAGGAAAATCACCAAACTCAACAGCTCTATATAGAAGGGGAAAAAACCCCACGTGTACTTTGAGCTGGTGAGAAGAACAGGAACCTGCAGCAATTAAGGCTGCACAGTCCACAGCAGCGAGAGCTCAGCACACATCCAGAGAGGCAATTCCAGCACCTAAATTAAAAAAGAAGAAAAAGTTGATTACTTTTTTTTAAAGTTACTCTAAGTTCGTAAAACCAAACCAACCTGAGCTCTTGATTTTGGCTCACTGATGCACACACACACACAAGAAGCCAACGGTCACACAGGCCCTGCTTGCAGAATTCCTGATCCAAACCCTCGCCTTTTCTGCCCAGCACTGAGGGAAATCTGACAGAGGATTCATAAAGAGCCCTCGCTGAGAGCAGTCATCGCCCCAGGCCTTCAGGCTTGGCAAGATCCTGAAGTGAACGGACCCAAATTCAATTCCTAAATCTGAATCTCTGACAAGTCCTGTTAGAAAGACAGCGGACAGTCCATCAGAACACAGAATTAAAAGGCTGCACAAGGAATAACAGAAGCTTTTCCAGGAATAGCACAAGTTCCTTCTCTCCCTCACCGGTCCGGGACCGTGAGACCGAACCTTGGGCCCCAGGAGACAGGAGAGCTGTTATCAACACTCGAACCTCCCAAGCGTTGTTATTGCTCAGAGAGCTGCGCCGGCACTGAGCTACTCCCATGCGCCTGCAGGGCTCTGGGGAGGGGCAAGACGACCTCCCACTCCTGCCTGGAGAAATTTCAACACCCTAAAAAGTCATTTCCCTTCTCTCTCTCTGAGCCACGGCCAAAGCAGCTGTGTAGAACGACCTGGGGGATTTATGGGAGGGCTGATTCTCTCAGGAAAGACCCCAGACCCTGAGGAAACAAAACCACCCCAAATTTCCAGCTGAAAACACGCTGCCTCCTGAACGGGAGCGCACAAAACTCTCTAGAGCCAGACAGGAGGTGACAGACTGGAAAAAGCCAAAAGATGTGCTCTGCTTGCATGCACTCTCTGACTGGTAATTCCACAGGAAACTCCCCACGGATCGTAAGCAGTTGCCTACAACTTGTCCTCTGCAATCATGACTGCCTTGGCTTTCTGTGGAAGCGTTTCAAACATCCAGGGAGGGAGGGTTCAGGGCCTCGGCTGGCTCGTTTATGGCTCTTCCTGACAGGCCCAGGCCAAACCCAAGCACCCCCCTCACTGCTCCAGCCCCAGGTTCAGGGAAATATTGATACGGCTTAGAAATACTCTCCTTCCCTGCAACTCAGTCCCTCCCTGCACATCCCCGGAGAGGATTTACTCCGTCCTTTGTTCCCGACAGCACCTCTCCAGCGCAAGTCCCGCTTCACACAGACACTGACTAAGCAGACCTAAGGCAATGGTTCCAGCAGCAGCTGCAATCCCGAGCTCCCTGTCTCCTGCACAGCTCATCCAAGCACTCCCAGCAATCTCACCTCGGCCCAGACACCCTCTGTCCTCAGAGGGAAACGCAACCCGATGGCACGCAGCTCTGGCACCACATTCCCTCTTCCCTTCTCCCTTTTTCCAGCACACCAGGCTGCTGGCAATGGCATTCCCATGGCAGTTCATCCCAGCACAGAGAAGAGGAGCCTGTGACTTACCCACACCATGGGCAGGACAAGGGGGGCCCTAGCTGGCAGGGACGGGTTCTTCTAGCACAGAGGTTTCTGAGCCCAGAAAGGAGCCTTGCTTTGGCTTCCCTGACTTATTCAGCAGCCCTCTGGAAACACGTGGCAGGGAGGGAAGCTGCTTTTCCTGACACCATTCAGCTGCCAAAACCAGTAACCCCTCCACAGTGCTCCTGCAGCCTTGCCTGGCCCTGGGGCCATAGAGCAGGAGCCTTGTGGGCATGAACCTGCCCCTGATTCATCCCCTGAGCAAAACCCGCTAGTGAAAGGTGGTGAGAGCAACCAGGGCAGGGGTGGTAAGCAAATCTGGGACCACTTAGGAGAGGCCTGTGCCACCAGAAATGTAGAATGGTGTCTTTCAGTTAAAGGGGACATACAGTGTTCATCTAACCCAGTTGCCTCACCAAACACACTATCTGACATACAAAATAATAAGCAGAAAGCTTATTTCTGATATTTCCTCACTTCTAAGTCGCAGAACTTGCAACTAAACCTACTCCATCTGAAAATTTGCGAATGTCATTTATTAGATTATTTGTAATCTTCCTCGCTGCTGAAGGGTTAACATGGTGTCCTTATATCCTGATGCTTATCAATCATTAAGGACACAGCAGAATTCTTCACTAAAATCTACTGTAGTCTTTTCCAGAACTGATTTCTAATCCTTTCCAAGACAGCTGCACAATTTAATATTAAAAAAAAAAGTGCTGAACCATATTTCACAACTTGCCAGCTGCCTGCCAGGGCAGACGGGTGCATGGCTCTGGCAGGGAGGGCACAGCCTCAGCACCAGCCTGCTTGGAGAACCTAGCTCTGCTCAGTGCCTCAAGCAGCAGTGCCTCAGGAAGGACCCTTTCCCAGCCCATCCAAAAGGACATAGGCACTTACTGGTCTGGCCACAGGGAGGGGGCGAGTGCTGCAACGGGGAGGCTCCTGCACAAGTTTGGAGTGGGCAAAGAAGGCACAACTGAGAAGGAATGGCCACCTCAGCCCCTCTCCTTCATTACAGCTCTGCACCTTCCCCTACCTGTAGGTCATAGGGGGAGGTGACAATGGGCACGGAGGGAATTAGTTGGCTGAGCAAGCTGGCGGGCAGAAGGTCCAAGAAGCTGACTCGTAAAAAAAAAAAAACCCAAAACCTAGAACGGTTCATCGTGATTAACCACATATCAGAAATGCCTTCCTCTCTAATGGTAAAGCCACTGACACACTTCTTCTTCTCTTGCTTTGTCATTTATCTCGTAAATCAACCCATCTGCTTTCAAACCAAACGTGCCAAGTAAATATGAAGATTATTAGGAAGCCTTTTTATTTCCCTAGAGCGAATTAAACAGCTGGAGGCTACATTTTTTTTAATATTGCCAAGCTGTTACCAGGCGTAACAAAAGGCAGTTGGCTGCACACACAGCCCCGCAATGTTTCACTGGGCTGATGCAGCAAAATCAAGGAACTTGTGCCTTGCACCCAGCTGCAAATGCCGGAGACGCACCGCTGATTTTATGGCAACTGTCACACCAGGAGAGCTGATCCTCCCAGACAGTGGAAGTACACAATTAGGTCACATTAAACATCGAGAAAATGCCACAGCAGTTCCACATGCCAACTACAAGGGAGTGACACTGGAAAACAGTTCCTAGCTGGCAAGAGCCATCCCAGCATCAGTGCATAATAAACTGCTAAAAGTTGACAGATGAAGTCTGAGGGTGCAGAAGCGTGAGCAATCACCCAAACAGAGGGATTCATAACATTTTCCCACAAGGCAGAGAAGTAAGACAGGCAAGCACCAAAGCCTGGTTTATTCCCCCTGGGAAGCCACCGCTACCTCCTGTTCACAGAAACAGAAGGGCTGGGTACAGCATTCCTTCAGGAGGGTTTCCTTTAGGGCCAGAATAACAAGATGAAGCAGTGGTGCTCACAGCAGAAGCTTCAGACTTGTGTAGGCTTTTTTTTCCCATGTACAACACCAAGCTCCTAGCCTTACCACAGGAGCAAAAGTGTTTGCAGTGTCCTGACCATTGCACCCACACACTACAAAGTACGTCCTTGGCCAGAGGTGGACTAGCGAGAAAAGCACAGCCCACTCTGCTTACAGAAAGCCTTTTGCATCCTGTCAGCACCACCTATGTTCAGCTTAGTCCAGTCTTACACACCTGAAATCAAAGGTAGTTATGAAAGGCAGCTGTTGTCACAGATAACAGACATTCTGTTGCACAATATTTGGTGCTCGCCACAAATTGCACCGAAACAACTTCTATGCCATTGCCACAACAGTGGTAATTCTTTAAAACATGAATAAAAGGGCTCTGTACAGGAGGGCAATGCTGCATGGGGAGAGAACACACCACACCATGTAAACTTCAACACTGTGAGAAGTGTCAGTCTATGTCTTTTTACTCCCATATACTCCCATGTATCTTGAAACTACTTGTGGAGTCTACTGATGACAAAAGCATGCTTAATTTTGCCTGTGATCAAAGACACGGCCATGATGCAGCAGCAAGCAGTGCACCTCAGGGAAACGTCACACAGTTTTTGGGATGGTAAGTGGGCAGCACAGCTTTCTCAGCACATGAATTAACACCTCAATTCTTTAAAAGTTTCCATTTTACCAGTTTCTTCACCAGCACTAGTTGTCGTGATCAGCAGTCCTGTTGCAATATCTCCTCTGCATGCATCCTCACAGAGCATCCCCATGGTTCGCTCCCAAACACAAGAGCAAGGCTATTCTTTACACTTTTAGGTCAGCCCTTTAGCACAGGCCAAGAGCAGCAGCTCATCCCAAAAGCAGCTGTCAGAAAGGCACAGGCAGATACGCATGCAGGAAGTAACCTCCTGAGGTACTGCTGCTGCACTGCCCATGACCAGGTCTGAGAGCAAAGCCACGCACCAGCACATGCTAAGAACCAAGCTGAGGGCTTAGAGGAAACAACCAACCTCCAGGATATTTTGAATTGTGAAACTTTACTTAAGCTACAGCCCAGAACAAAGAAGTTATGACACCCTCATAAACCAGATTTAGTCTGCTCTGTCATGGCACAAGATTACAATGTCACACTTTCACAGAATGGTTAAAGATTGGAAAGGGACCACTGGAGGTCACCTAGTTCCCAGACATGCAAGGGTCCCCCAAAGCAGCTTATTGAGGATTGTGTCCAGATACCTTGTGAATACCTCCAAAGAGAGACTCCACAACTTCTCTAGGCAATCTGTTCCAGTGCTTGGGCATCCACACAGTAAAGTTCTTGCTCGTGTACATCAGTTTCTGCCCGCTGCCTTTTGTACTATCGTTGGGCAAAACCCAACCAGAGCCTGGCTCCATCCTCTTGGCACTCTCCCTTCAGATACTGATAGACTTTGATGAGGTTCCCTCTCTGTCATCTCTTCTCGAGGCTGACCAGGGCCAGCACCCTCTGCCTTTCCTCACACATGAGATTCTCCTTAATCATCTTTGTCACTCTAAGCTGGACCCTCTCCAGAGGCTCCATGTCTCTCCTGTCCTGAGGAGCCCAGAACTGCACACAGCACTCCAGATGCGGCCTCAGCAGGGCCGAGCGAAGGCGCGGGGTCCGTCCCTCCCGGGGAGGCTCCGGCGGCCTGTGTGAGGGCCGAGCAGGAGCGGGGCGCGCCGGCCGCTCCCTCTCGCGGCCGCGGGGCCGCGCTGGGCTCGCAGCGCTGCGGCTGCCGGGCCCTCGCTCCCGGCAGGGCCCGGCCTGGGCCCCACCGCCCGTGCGGGAGCACCGGCCGCCGGACCCGCCTCCCGGGACACAGCCCCGCTCCCGCCCGACCCCGGCCCCGCTTACAGCGCCTCGAGCCCTAAGTGACAGCTGGGCTTCGCAGGACCGAGCGCGATGGAAAAAGGGAATCCAGCCGAAATCCGCACGCCTCACACTCCCAAGCTGTAGGGTGGGCTCTGATGAGAGCAAGAGCTCATCAAGACAGGCCCAGCCTAACCTGGGGGAGACCTGCGACAGAGGAGCTTGAATGTCCCATACCTGGGAAAGCAACAAAAAGCCTTAACCCAAAATTATTTAAGTAGTTCATATTCAGCATAAGTTTTCCTCCCTAATTCCCCATGCCCTCCCCACGACCCCAGCCAGCCTGGGTTTTGTAGAGTAACTTTAGGGCTCCGTGTTTCTGACCAGATCTCATCTACCGTGACATGTGACAGAGCCCAGTGAGTGGAAGGCTCCAGCCCACAGATCCCCAAGAAAATCTAAGATTTCCTTGCTGCTCATGCAGTTTTCTCAGACTCTTTGTCAAAAGTTATTGGTGGCTATTTTTTAAATGAAAGGAGTAGAGGGAACATAGCTTTGAGGCATATTGGGCTAGCATATTGTTCAGACTCTGTACAGGGACAATAAAGCTTTTAGGATCTTTTGATTGACATATATAATGAAGGTAGCTGTCAAACCTTTGTGCAGCAATTTTATTTCGTATTGACAAGCTATTTCACTGGCCAGGGTTTTGCATAAAAGCAATCATTCACATTGTTGTGGTGCTGCTATTTACAGAGCCTAGAGGACAGTGGCATCACTACAATATAAAGATTAATATTCAAATTTCTTTTGAAATACATAACTCTGTATGCAACCTATCCTACGTGCACATCTTCATACAGGGAGAAAGGCATTGTTCTGCAGAGAGAAGGGGGCCTGGAGCTGCTGGGGGTTGTTGTTCATTCACTGAATCATCATGTAGCCTTTGAAAAGCCACTTAGTCACTCTGCAGTTGAATGTTTCTCTCTGGGGAGCAGAGAACAAAGCCTCAACACAAACTGCCATCACTGTTACCAGTCAGTGGCAGAGCTCACAGAGCCAGCATGGGGTCAAGGGGCTGCTCTGAGCAGCCCTTGTGTGCACAAAGCCCAGGACAGCTGTGCTCCTCCCAAAGAAGCTTCTTTCTCCTGCCAAAGCAGTGGCAGGGTCAGCTTGGGCTACCTGAGACAGCAGTTGCTGCTTGCCCACTACCTTTCTTTGATTATGAACAATAACTTGCCAAGAAATCACTAGCCTCAGAGAAAACAGGCAGAAAGCAAACGAGAGGGCAAAGCAAAACATAAAGGAGAGGGGGAAAAAAAAAGATACACATAAGCAAGGATGACTCTCACACTATTTGCTATGCAGTCAAGCCCACAAGTGGGTTGTGTATCTGAAGGTGGAAATACAAAGACGTGTCCTGTTCCCTGGGGAAAGGTAAGCAACTTCTCAAATGATCTTTAGAGGCTATTATCAGTCTCGCACTAGCACTGACATACCCTGTGCCCAAAGCCACAGCATGCACACACTGTATCCATAAAAAGAGATATTCATAGCTCTGCAACTCATAGAAGTGCTGTGCCCGTGCTCTGGTACCAGTATCATTTAAAACAAAACAAAACAAAAAAAAGTTTGAGTTGCAAGTGAGGGCATGGAAGAACTTGCACGGCAAGAATTTGGAAAGAGCATGGTAATCCAGCTTGGTCAATGGGCACACAATTTTTTAAGAGTGTACCACGTTTGTTTGTTCAGTCATTCCTATATTCATTTTCAAGTCCAGAGACGGCAGCTTCATGTCTAGCCCCAAAATAACAGCACTGTCTGAGACAAAACCAGCTTGGTCAGGGGTACCAGAGCTTTTCCCAGCCCGTTTATGTAATAAAGCATTATATACAACTGTTGGAAAACATACCAGTTTAAAAATCTTTTATCTATAACTTTAGCCAGGTTTGCTCATCTTTGCCCCAGGGGAAGGGAACTGAAGCTTCTTTCCAGGGCATTGTTTCTCTAGGTGAGGCCTGATGGGCTTAGCATTTCAACAGACTGGGAGTAGCCCCAACAAGATAAAGCCATCGATGGAACATCAACAGAACCAACAGAACGTCAGTGGCCATCTAGGAACATCTACCCCAGACTCTGCCTCCGGCAAAGACTGATAAGAAATTCAAGCAATGAAGATCTAATTAACATCAGAAGCGAAGAAATCCGGATCTAATAGGAGAGCAGATACTAGGAACTACACAACTTGAGACCAATGAACACTGACCCAATTCGTTTCTGTGAGTTTTGACTGCAAAAAAGATCTGAAAATTCTAGTAAAGATCACGTGTCATGGAATGATTCTCTGCACACCCGGGCTATGTGCGGATGAGATGATTTCTGTGGTACATCCTGGCCAGAGAAGAAAGTAGTGCCTTGACTCTCTAACATTAAAAATGTTGTTGGAGGGCTTTTTGTTTTTCCTGCAGTTTCAGTGACACAACCAGGAAGCAGAACAGGAGCTATATGTCCCTGTTACTTGGGTCCTAAAATACAGAGAAAGAAGACAGGGCAGAGAGCAAAGAAGAAAAACAGAGCTTTGTCCTCATTCACATGATAGCCCTGTAAGGCTTTAACCCAAAAGATGTAACTGTATAGTGAAACATCTATGGGGGACTCTCTTGCCTGGCACAGAGGGGTTCTGCAGATAGACTTCCAGGGTGGGGAAAGAGTACCAAGTCGGCAACACAAATTACTTCAGGCCAAACTCCAATACATAACTAGAGATTCCATAGATACATCCAGCCTTAAGCCCAGGAGCAATACAGGTGGAGAGAACGGAGCCTGGGTGATTAAAACTACCTATTTAAGCAGTTCAAGGTAGCTGGAAGCAGCACTGGTGCCTCTGGGTTTCTCTGTTCATTATTTAAGGTGAACATAAAAACACAGAGTGCAGGAGCCCAAGGATGTTCCTCACTGGCTTCAAGCTGGCAGTTTGCTAAAAGCAGCGCTCCTTGGTTTCCTTGGTTTGCCGACCAGCAGTGCCACCTCCCCTCCCTGCTGCCACGGTGCTCAGCCTTCCCCAGGGTTAACAAAAGGGCACATTACTCTGCTTCGCCAGATTTCAGCTCTGAGAATTTCATTCTGAACAGTTCAGCATCTGCTTTAGCCAAAACAGTTCCGCTATTTCCAGGAATATTATTAAAGGAAAAATAAACTGCTTGGCACACGCTACCTAAATTCAGGCAACCTTTTATATGAGGATCTCTAGCTTCGGAAGGGAAATTTTGAAATCTGGCAGAGAGGTGACCTTTGTGGTAGAAATGTGTCTATCCCTATCAAAACCTACCTACCTTTGGCCAGATTACAGAGCAGGGAAATACTGCAGTTAAGGGCACAGTAACGAGTTCTGAGAACTGCAGTTACTTGCTGTTTCTGCTGTGGGCAAGAGGTCCCTGATCTCCTGCAGAGCTGCAGCTTGTGCTCACCCACTGCCTTGGCCAGTTATGGCTGCACAGGTCCTCCATGGCTGGATGACGAAATTACAGAGCCAAGGGTGAGCGGAGAGACCAGCATTCCATCTGACGCCTACATACATTCCCGTAACTTTCGGATACGGGACAGCCCCATCTGCCACACAGCCCAGGGTCAACGTCAGCATCACGAGTGCTGCGCAGGCACGAGGGCACTGCAGGAAACAAACTGCGACCAAAAAACCCAGGGCCATTACAATACATCGATGCACAGCTGGAAGAATTAATGTCAAGCAGACAATGGCATTGCAGACGTCCCCTAATAACGAAGGCTTGAATCTGCTGTCTCAGTAAAACTCTCTAAACGAGGTTTGTGTGCAGCTTATGGGGAGTTTATGAAAGAAATATAAATATAGGCCATCATTCTGCAAAGCTTCACAAACCCAAACCCTTGCATTCAGGTGCCATCTCTCGGACTTTGCTGCAAAATCAAGGCCATTCACGTTAAAAGCACAGACAAGAACATCTGCTCAAACTGATGTGTTTTAACTGTATTAGTTAATTATCCAGACAACTCTTCTTATGTCATGGAAATGCAGTTTGAACACTGGCAGATAAATGCTCTTGCATTAAAAAGGGAGAAATCAGTATTTGCTGTTGGATGTAAGCAGCCATTAGAAGAAACAGTCCCACCTTTCACCCAAGCATACCTTCTCCCCATCTTCAGCACATTATGCAGTCCTTCTGTGTATCCGTGTGTGGGATCTCAGGACTCATATCCATATACCGAGAACTGGCATGTCATCATCATCCTGGAGAATGATTTCAGTTCATTAAGTGCTGCTAGGAAAAAGATATAATTCCTCTCACCAAAAGCCTCAACAGGCTACAAAGGAAGAGTACAAGGAAAAGTTAACTTCTTTCTTCATTATATGTATGCCCTTTCCTCATGCATAAAGCAGGAGCAACACAGAACTTCTATACATATAAAGAAGTTCTATAGATAGATAGATTATATACTTCAGTACATATATGTACGTAGATAGATATAGATCTATGTATTATTATGTACATACTTCAGGTCTGGTTAAAGCACAGTGGCGAGCAGAGGGGGTCTGTGGTGCTTTCATTCCGTGAGAGAAGAAAACCGTACCTCCTGCAGAAGGCAAACTGTCCGTGCAGACTGCAGAAGGCACTCAACAAACAATTTTGGTTTGTCACTCAAGTGCTTGGTTAATGATTCACCCTGAACAACCAGGCAAGGAAGAAGCGAGCTTGTTCTCCTTCAGTGCACTGGCTGCATTAAGAAGAAAGAGCTCAATGTGGAGCCAGTGCAAGAGAGAAACTTCCCACCTGCACTGCTGCAGGAAACTCTTCCCAGGAGTATGAACTGGGATTATGTATCACAACAGCAGGTATGGCTGGAACTATGGAACCAACCCAGCCACACACAGACCTTGTGATATATTTTTCATTAGCAGAACCCGGATCCTTTACGCAGTAGTTGCCTCCCAAATGTGGAAACTGCAAGATAAAAAGCACATTTGGGTGACTTCTTGATGGGTGACTGCAGAGCCACAGGCTCATCTCAGATCTCCCACAGACCCAGCCTTGGAGTGCCTGCAAATTCCTTTTTTCCTCTTATGCTTCTGAATGGTTAAGGCAGCGTGGCGAGCCATTTTACAGGGGATTTCAAGAAAATGACACGCTTGATGTTTACATGTTTTTGCCCATGAGACAACTTTGATATGCCTTGTGAAACACATGCTTTCACAGAAATCTGAGGAGGAAAACGACATCACCAAGAATAGTAAAATCTTGTTCTGTTTGGAACAGACAATTTTAACAAGACTGTTTTAACGGGAATAGCATTTGGTAGATATTTTTAAATGTTGGCAGCAGGTTTTGCTAGACAAAATTTTATGATATCATTCCTTGGATAGATTGCTAATCTGCAAAAACCCATCATTTGAGACCCATTCTAACATTACAGAAGTCCCTTGATTTCCATGTACACAAGGTCAGGCCATTTATGAGTGTAAAGTGTCCCCAGTACTTAATTTTTCCAGGTGACACCCGGTGCCACTTGGCTGTTTGAAAGACAATTTGAGCCAGTACACTTCCACATAGGACTGCACAGAATGGCCATGCTCTTCTTCCCTTCTAAGAGTTGCATAAGCAGATATAAATGTTTCTGTGTTCAATAACTAAAATTAAGATTCCCTTTGCTTGTAGCCTCCTTCGAGAATGTCACTATTCTGTTTGAGAAACCACATCCTGCTCTGCATCCTATGTGGATTCATTCTGTCAATCCAGGGAGATCAAGTTCAGCAGCCTCCCCAGGACTGCTGATAATCTCCTGAAAGTCCACAGTAAACATTTCTTTACACACTGGATCAGATCTGATGAACTATACAACTTCACACCAGCCAGGAAAGTGTGTGGGACTGACTTTTTAACCAATGCAGACGTGGGGGTACACTTACAGGCCAACTATAATTTTCCCTAGAGAATGCTGAGCATATATTTTTTCCACTCAGAGCTATTGTTCCATGTTTTCCCAGGACTTCAGAGTGTGTCCAGCAGTGACTGGAACCCCCATGCAGTAAACCCACTCAGGCTTACCAGGAAGCTTCTGTGGGAGCCTCAAGTTTCGGTGCAGCTCAGAAGCTGCACGCGCCTAAAGCATCTCCACGGGAACACGAAGCTTCCCTCGTGCATTTCATTTCTTTATCCGAAATATTCTTCCCACTCAGCCACAACCTAGAAAGGGAAAAAAAAAGGAAAAGAAGGAAGATCAATTAATTTTGACATAAGGAGTCTTGACTATCCCAACACACTGCAAGGTGAAAAAACATCCCTGCCCCTCTAACAAATCCCCCTGATACTGTCTCCATCAAGTATCAATTATTTAAACGCTGTATTAAGGAGAGTAAAGACACAATGCTTGGAATTCTCAACAACGGCTCAGCTTGGCTACTCCAAGCACTTTCCCACCTGGGGAGCTGAGCAGTTCCAGATTTAAACACCACATTTAATACAAATCTGACAGCAATTTGATTTGATTTGGCTGCCAGCATCGGAGCTGCTTCCACACAGACACACGAGGCTGCTCCGAGCTGCCATTTCATCGGCGCCTGGGGACAGGAACAGCACCCGCACCGGCCACCTGGCTCAGCCCGGGCTCCATCCAGCACCCACCGAGAGCCGCTGCGAGCTGAAATCCTCCCGGCCCCTCCTGCCGGGGAAAGCCTGCCTCCGGCTCCGGCTGCCCCCAGCTCTCACCTCCCGGCAAACAGCAGCTCCGGTGCCCGCTCTTCCTCGATGCTTTTGCGTTTTCCTGCAGCTCCCCGGGCCGGAGGGAGCGGGGGGCGGCGGGGGCGCGGCGAGGCGGCGGCGGCGGCGCGGGGGGGGGGGGGGGGAACGAGAGCCCGGCACGGCACCGCGGGGCGCGGGGACCTCTCGTGGGAGAGGCGCGGCGCGCGCGGCACGGAGGTGTCCCCGCCGATGCCTGCTGGCCGGCGCCCACGCGCCTCCCGCCCGCCCCCGACGCCGCTGACCCCACAGCCCGCAGCAGCCCCAGGTGTGAGCGGCCAGGATGAGGAGGGGGCGGCTCCTGCCAGAGGCCGTTCTCCGAGGGTTCCCCGGGCACACCTGTGCAGGGAGCTGCTGGTCCAGAGGGGCAATGGGGGCATCCCGAGTGTCCCTCCAGGGACAATGGTCGGAGCATCCGGCAGGAGCTGGGGAGCAGCCGGAGGCACCTGGGCACAGAGCACTGCTCCCAGAAAATGCCCAGGGAAAACCCCTCGTGCCAAGGGGCAGCACCTGAGCAGGCAGGGCAGCATGTGGGGTCCCAGGGAAACATTCCACTTTCCCCTTTCATCTTGGCAGCCCTTCCCCAGTGCCCCCCCCCCAAAAAGGGGGGTTATGAGGAGAAAAGGGATTTAAACGGAGGGAAAAAAACTTCCTTTTCCATAATTGTCTGTGTTTAAATTGAGGGGGAATCCCCTTCCTCTGCAATTTTAAGGGCATCAGTTGAAGAAAACCCTGCCTTTTCCATGCTCTTAGGGGTATCACTTGACAGGGAATCCCCATTTTCCATTATTCTCCAGTTTAAATAGAAGGGGAAAACCTTGACAATGCTATTTTATTGATTGGAATTGAGCATAACTCCCCCATTTTCATCATCCCAAGGTTTAAATTGAGGGGAAAGCCCCGTTGTCCCTCCTTTATAAGGGTTTGAATTGAGGGAGAAATCCCCCTTTTTCCATCACTGGAGAGACCTGAAGCAAGGAAAATCCCTCTTTTTCCAGTATTTTAGGGGATTCAGAGGAGAGAACCCATTTATTGCTATGGCATCTATTTAAGTAGAGACAAACACTCCCTAGTCTCTCATTTTAAGGGGTTCAATTGAAGGAAGCTCCCCCTTTTTCAGCATTTTAAGAATTTAAATCTGTACTTCAGGGCACTTCTAGCTGGGTACTGGCACCTAATCTCTCACAAGGGAGCAAGCCCAGCACTCACAAAACCTTCCTGCTGCCAGAGAGCCCATTATTTTTTCAGTTTTATTTATAATGAATACATCCCTAATTAGAGACCCCAACAGGAGTTACACCATGTATATTATTACTATTCTTCTCCACCCTCCATAGTCCTGTGACTCAATAGCCACCAATGAACAATTACAGAACTTAACAAGGAATCATGCAACTCATGTGTCTACGCTGCCAAAACAAGAAGCTTTTTTACCCTTTCAGTGGATGCAGCTGTAGTAAAACAGAAGGCATCTACAGAGCCCTTTACTCACCTGGAATTTAAGGCAGAGCAGCCAAACAGCTGCAGCTCCTCCCAGTGCTTTTATCCCTTCTGGTAAAATTGCCTCCTCCCTTTTCCCGGGCATTGTGGGAACGAGAGGCGGGCCCGGCCAGGGGTATATTAACCCCAGCCCTGGGTAAAAAGAGGCTCATTCTTTCTGTGGGGTTAGTGGGGGTGAGGGTGTCTTTTTATTTCCATGAAGGGGGGGGGGGGGGGGGGTCATTCAGGTTTTCTCAGCTTTCTTTCAACAGGTGCTTTTGGCATCTAAAGCAATAGAGGCTTTGAAGACACTGTGAAGAAGATAGCATTGAGTGCATAGTTCATGATTTTTACATTGAGTGTTCAAGGTTGTTAAGGTGCTTGGTGCTTTTTGTATTTTTGTATTTTTTTTTTCTTTGCCTTGTTTTTCTTAGAAGCACTGCAATTTCCTGAAATTCCAGATTGTGTCAGTATTACACTCCAAATTTTTCAGCAGGTTCATTGTGCTGCAAGAGGGAGCTACCCTGGGTCAGAGATGACATTGGAGATGGAGGCTTCTGATAGGTAAGTTAAAGACTGCAAGTATGAGTGGGAGCGGGAGCAGGGTCCCAGTTAGCAGCTGACTTGTTGGGATTTGGCTTGTATGCCACTACACTGGTGCATTGATTTTGGTTTTCTTTGTCATAGCTGACTAAGAGGCCAACCTGGTGATCCCAGTGCCTTTGGAGATGGCTGAGGTGGACTCCTTTGCATCCAGTGTGGATTCACATCACTGGTCATCTGAAAGCTAAGTTGGGGGCTGGGGCCCGGAGAAGGGATGATAGCAGGATAGTGGGTTGGAAATTGCTGGGAGAGATTTAAAAAGTAGTGTAGGGGAAAGGGATGCTCTCCAAGGGCCTTCTTAGGTAAGCTAAAGGGAGTAGCCCTACTTTTGACTGCAACTGTAGGGTGTGCAGCGCAGAGCAGTTCCAGTGTGTGTTGTCTTGTCCGGTGTGTGTTCTGTGTCTTTGGCTTCCCTTGGATCAGATCTCTCTGCCTTTTACCCTTAAGGGGCTCATCATAAGCATTGGCCATCATCTCTAGCTTCTTGAACTTTCGTACTTCTCGGTAGGATGCCAATATCACTTGTTCTTTTACCAGTGGGCTTGGCCACATCTTGGAATCACATCTTGAAAGCATTGAGTTGGATCTCTTTGGAGGCCTTGTTCCCGGCTGTACTGCCATCCATCCTTTCCAGCCATGAGCTGTAATGTCCTGGGGCTTGTAAGATTGTCAGGATATGGGAGCATTCTAAATGTGGCCTTGTCTCTCACAGCCATCTTGATCATTGTGACTGACAGTTCTTAGAACAGGTCACTGTTCCAGTCTTTTCTTCTGCTCCTTAGAGCCTCTTTCATCCACCATTGCCATACCATCAGTTATCTTTTTTGGCGTCGTCCCTGTCCTTGCTATCGTTCTTCTTGCTGAGAGCTTTTTTTTATCATCCTCATGTCACACTGCTTGTAGTATAATGTGTTGTTTGAGTTTGTGTCTAGCCTGGAATTGCTCTGCTCTGTAGAGTAGTCTTGGGGGGGGGGGGGAGGGGTTAGGTGGAGAAGAAAGGAGACTTTATAGGGAGCCTTTTGCTTTGCTCAGCCACCTGAGCCACGCCTCGGATGGAGTGACTGTGGCCAGTCTGTGTGGTGTTCAGTGGAGATGTGGGAGTGGTGCAGTGGTGTCTTGCAGTTTCATAGTAGTTTGTCCTAAGGCCCACTCTTGTGGGATCCTAGGCAGTTTGCTTTGAGGAATGAGAACTTGGGAAAGGCTAAGCTTTCCCTGTCTGTCTGGGTAACTTTGACAAATAATTCTTTTGCAGAGGGAGAGCATGTAAACCTGATATGAATGGAGGAGACCAGAGGAGCACAGCAACGAGGTGGGTCAGTGCCTGAAGTCCAAGCTACGGCCTGACTTTGGGCTCTATGTTTACCTCACTGTTGGGATTTTCATTTTGAAGATGCGAAGCACTTGGCACAGCAGGGTATTGGCACTGGGGGGACCATGAGCTGGATGAGTATTGATTCCAGCACAGAACTGGATGCTACTGGAGTTGTTGTATTAGTGATGAAACTATAAGTAGCCTTTGATTTTTTTTTTTGCGTTTTACAGGTGGTCTGCAGCATTCAAATTGCTACTCCAACATGACAGACACCCTTGCAGAAAGAGGTCACAGTCGAGCACTTTCAGGTGGAACCTATCTCGGCAATGCAACCCTTTTGGACACTACATGGGCATGTGCCTTTCCATTTTGTTTTGCCCCTTCTCCCCTGGGAAGGTTGGTCATCATTCAGCTTTTCAGGGGTGGTGTTTCATTTTGGTTATGTTGCAGGGCTGTTCTTTGTCTTTGTTTTTAGGAAGTAAACCTGGATATCAGCAGTCAAGGTCAAGTGAGTGAGGTAAGCAGTGACCAGTGGACGCAACCAGTTATTGCTTGGGTGCCAAATTCTGGGGCAGCTCAAAGCATGCATTGTCTGAGCATCCATTTGTGTGTTTTAGGTGGCCCACTTGTATTATGCCTACAGGGGCTGAACCCCCTCATGGACCAGCTGATGGAGCCAGTTTATCACCCTTGAGCTGCCTGTCCCTGTGAGCCTTCCAGAAGTATTACAGGGCTCTGCAATGAAGCCTGTACCTTTTCTGTTTGAAGGTGCCATCTGGGCAGCCTTTGGCAATGGCTGAGGAGTTGTGGCGAGTCGGGGAGGGAGGGAGGAGCGAGGGTCCCCTCAAGTTTCAGCAATGCCACATCACCTTGTCTCCCCTTAACGCAGGGATACCCTGCGACGTCGGCCTCGGAGTGTGGCCACAGAGTATGAGCCAAGGACCGGGGCGTTCTCAGGAGCCGGTGAGTAGTGGAATTGTTGGGTTTTGGCTGATGTGCTGCTGAGTTCAGGCACTGATGTTTGGTTTTCTTTATTGTAGTAGACTGAGAGAGAACAGCCCTCTGAGGGCAGGAACTTCCCAGATGATGAGGTGGCCTTCTTTTGCACCTGATGAGGATTTGCACCCCTGGATATCTGAGAGCTAAGTCGAGGGCTACACCTCAGGGAGGGGGATGAGAGTGGGGTGCTGGGTCAGGACTTGGTGGGAGGGATCTTTGAATTAGCTTTGGAGATGGGGATGTCCACGAGAGGGGCCCTTAGGCCATGTAAAGGCAAAGTCTCGCTGTTGATCGCAATGCTGAGGTGTGCACGGCAGAGCAGTCCTGGTGCGTGTTGTGTCACTTGTCTATTGTGTGTTCTGTGTCTCTATTGTGGGCATCTTGTGTCACATGTCTTTTGCCTTACCCCTTTGAGGGGCTTATCAGAAATGCTGGGCATCATCCTCAGCAGCTCCTTTGCGTTCCTTGGCCCGATGCTGGTACCCTTGAACCTTTGACTTGCAAGCTCGGACATGCATCGGAATCGCATCTCTCTTTAGCACTATTGAGTCAGACACCTTTTACAGTCTTGTTCTGAGCTGTATTGACAGCTGTGCACTGCAACGGTCCCTTATAACAGATTAGGACTTGGGAGAATGTGAGGATAGGTAGAGGATTCCAACCGTACGATCCTCGGGCATCCATCTTTGCAGTGCTTGGCATAAGTCCTTCTGTTAGGGTCTTTTTCTGCCAGAGTTCTTTGAGCCTCATCGGCCTCATCTAGGTCATGTCATTGGTAATTCTTCTTGCTGAGACTTTCCTCTCCTTGTTGCATCCCCTTGTTTGTCATCTCCTGTGTCACAGGTGTCTGTGTGTTTGGCCTGGGGCTGCTTTGCCCTGCTACATAGTCTGGGTGTAGGTGTAATAGGATAAGTCCTAGGGACTTGACATTTGTAATGTAGGGATTAGTTGGACTCAAGATGGTATTTCTAGATTAACACAATGTTTGGAGCTGCTAAGTTATGATGCAGTACTTTGACTTTTGTCATCACTTTCTTTCAGATGCAGATGGATTGAATCTGTGGCAGAGTGCCCCATACCAGGTGAGGTGGTTCCCACAGGAAGGTCAGTCACCGTTTGTCTTTGCATGCCAAGTGTAAATGGTGACTGTGTTACAGCTTTGTTCTTCATCTTTATTTGTAGGAAGTAATGCTGAAGATCAGTGGTCAAGGTCGATGGAGCGAGGTGAGCGGTGACTGGTGGCCAGAATGAGTTGTTACTGCTTGGGTATCAGTTTCTGGTGCAGCTCTAAGCATCCGTTTTTGTTTGTGCATTTTAGGTGGTCCACTGGGAAGGTGTCCCAGCCCTGGGATGCTGGAGGCCAGGTGGGTGCAAGCTTAAGCTATAGGTGTGGTGTACTTGAGTTGGAGCGGGGAGGCTGTGGTTTCAGTCTCTCAGCATGTTTTTTTGCTTTGCTTCTCTGCAGGTGCTGCTGCTGCCCTGGGCATGCCAAGGGACAGAGGCGAGCAGGTGAGCTGGCATTTAGGTGGGGCGACTGATAGGTGAGAGGTACGTGGCAGCATGCGAAGCGTGTCCCTTTTCGCTTTGCGGGTATCGTCCGGGCCACCTCCGGAGTCGGATGGAGATTTGAGGTGAGCCTGGGCCAGTGGTGCAGAGGGAGCCCAGCCCGTGCATTTATTCTTCTGGAGGGCAATAGTCGCAGTTTCTGTTTTGTTGTCTTAGGTACTACAAGTAGGTGCAGAGCCTAAGTTTGGAAACGGCCGGTGAGTGATGAGCCTCAGCAGTTATGAGGGAGAGAGGCATTGTGCAAGGGGTCACTTCTGGGACGTGTCATCACAGTCTGAATTTTGTCATTATTCTCCATCTTTTGCAGCCACCCAAGTGGGCTGTGGGCCATGTATTGACATCCACGGTGCTGAAGCATTCTTTTCTGTTGAGGATGGATTTCGTCTGCTGGTCTTCAGAGAGCTAAGTGTGGGGACTGTTGGTTGGGAGAAGGCAAAAACCTTTGGAATCACAGGAGGCAATTTGAAGTTAGCTGAGAGGAGAGGGCTGTAGTGGGCCAGGCCCCTTGGAGGTTAAGGGAGAGAGGGTTTCTCTTCAGCATCACTCGAGCCTTTGCCGGGCCGGGCAGTTCCAACCCATCTCCATGTTCTTGTGAGCTTTGCATCATTGGATTTTGAGTCTCGATGTCATTGTCCATCTTTTCACCCGAGGAGCCTGCCTTCGGGTCTGGCACGATTGCCACGGTCTAAATTTTGCCTACTCTTCAGTGTAGCCATGCTTTTGAGCACTTTTGAGCATAGCAAGCACGTGGACATCTTGCATCTTGGCCATTTGTGGGTCGGTCATGTTTTGTGATGTCACTTCAGCCTTTGGCAGCAGAATCCTTCTCTAGGGATCCCTTTGTATCAGCTGGCAGTTGTTGCCTCCTTCTCTAGGCCTACTGCACTTCTTGAGCATCCTCTTACCAGCTTTGGCACTAACTTCTCATAAGGAGTTTACCTTTCACTGTCACGTACTACTGCCGTAGAGCCTTCTTTCCTTCGGCGTCATCGGCCTCTGGCTTATCTTGCACTAGCAATCGTGGGTCCATCAGGTAAAACTGCTGGGCAGTTTCAGTTTGTGTCTATGTTATGTGGTCTGTGGCCGTTGTCTTCAGTGTCATAGGGCTTTGTGATGTCTCAGTGCTTTACAGGCATCGTTATGGGCCATATTGGCAGCAGGAGCACTTGCATACTTTCCTGGATCGGGCTTATTCTGGCATCTTTATGGTTTTGCTTTTTGAGACCAGAAGAAGTACACAAGGTGTTCCTATCCATCTTCCTTCTCAGTTTTGGTAGTATCTTTTCTTTCATGTGCCGTTCCCTTGGACTTCTGTATGAAGTGTACTAGACCCTCCTCACTGCAGTAGTTTTGTAGCTTCCGTCGCCTCAAAGCATCCTGGTCTCAAAAATTTATCTTCTGAAGTGTTATCTCAAGTCTTCATGTCATCTTTGCCTATATTTGATGCACTGTGTATCCATGTGCCACTTATGCTTGGAGCTGCCCTGCCCTGGCACATTCAGTCATGGCTAGTTTGAACAGTTTTAGAACTCTCCTCTCCTGTCTATGGGCTTTTGGGTAGAAAGTTTATGGGGCTGGTGTGGGGATAACTCCTAGCTGTCAGCTACTTGCAGACTGCCTCATGCTGTCTTGCAGGTCCCTAAGGCAAATTTTGATCCCTATGGTCACTGATGCTACCAATTTTCCCAGGATCTACTGTTCCACATCAAGGAGCAGCAGATGGAAGAAGATGTTAAAGCATCTCCTTTAGGGGGGAGTGTTTCTAGTAAGGGCTGCAGTCAGCGTGTAAGCTGAAGAAGGGGTGTCTGAGAGTGTGTCTGTCTGTGTGTGTTGACTGGCTCTAACCTTATATGTGTGTTGTTTTTTGCCTTTCAGGTTCTTCAGTTCATTTTAAAATTTAGAATATGAAGAACCCAGCTGGTCCTGCCCATGCTGTGGGGTCAGTCAGAGGGACACAGGGTTCCTCTTCTCCTTTCTGCTGGGATGAACTGCCTAGGGAATACCATTTCTGACAGCCCAGTCCTACCTGTGTCCTTTGGAAAAGGGCAGAGGTGAAGAGGCGACTGCCAGAGTTCCTTGGGGATGATGGAGTTGTGGTGTTTGGCTGTGCCCAGAGGGGCAGGTTGGGCATTATTTGTGTGTCTGAGGACTGGGGAGCCGAGCTCTCAGTGCATTCCCAGCTCTCCCAGGGGTGGGAGCAGGTGCAAGGCTGGGTGACAGCCTCTGGTCGGGGCAGGCCCTGGCCCCGGCACAGACACGAGGTGGTTTGGGGACACTTGGGGAGCAATGGGAGGAAAATGAGGGATGGTGCTGGGCAGAGCGATCGGCCTGTGCTCGTGTCAGCGCAGCCGTGCAGGGCGCTGGGATCTGGGTAAAACACCGGCTCTCCTGGTGTTCAGGGATGCAAGGTCTGAGGGACTGGATTTACCTAGGGCTTTTCAGGAACAAGGGGAAATGTGGTGCCAGAGCTGTGCCCTATCAGGTTGTGTTTCCCTTTGGGGACAGGGAGTCTCTGGGCTGAGGTGAGATTGCTGTGTGAGTGGCAGGGAACAGGGAGCTCAGAATTGCAGGCACTGATGGAATAATTGTCTTAGGTCTGTTTGGTTTGTGTTGGTGAAAACTGGGATTTGGGCTGGAGAGGTGCTCTTGGGAACAATGGATAGAGTACATTTGCTCCATGGATGTGTCAGGAAGGACAGAGAAGGGGAGTATTTATAAACTGTTCTCAGTATTTCATGCAAATTTGGGGTGGAGCAGCGATGCAGGTGGGTGGGTTTGGCCTGGGCCTGTCAGGACTAACCACAAAGAATCCAGCCAAGCCCCTGACCCCTCAAGGCATTTGTGAAACACTTCCACAGCAACCCAAGTCAGAAATCCAGTGATTAGGGAGGTAAAATTATAGGTAATTGCCTATGATCTGTGGGGAATTTCCTTTGGAATTATCAATCAAGGCAGGGCCTATCTTTCAGCTCTTTTCCTGGTGTGCAGTTTCCTCTCTGGTTTAAATGAGTTTGTGTGCTCCTGTTAACAAGCAGTGTGTTTTCACCCTGAAATTTGGGGTGATAGTCTTTCTTTAGCGTTTTTCCCACAACTGAATCATCCCTTCCATGAGTAGTCCATGTTGTTCTACACAGCTGCTTTGGCCGTGGGTCAGAGAGAGAGAAGGGAAATGACTTTTTAGGGCATTGAAATTTCTCCAGGCAGGAGTGGGAGGTCGTCTTCCCCCTCCCCAGAGCCCTGCAGGCGCATGGGAGTAGCTCAGTGCCGGCGCAGCTCTCTGAGCAATAACAACGCTTGGGAGGTTTGAGTGTTGATGGCAGCTCTCCTGTCTCCTGGTAGCAGTCCTAGGCGGAGGAGGGGAAAAAAGGAACTTGTGTTATTCATGGAAAACTTTCTGCTGTTTCTTGTGCAGTGTTTTAGATCTTTGTATGATTTACTATCCAGTGTCTGTAGGTAGAGAATGACTTATTGGAGGTAAAAATTGAGATAATCACTAATGGAAATGGTAGGGAAAACTTTTGAAGTGAACTTGAGGTGACCTGTAATGGAGAGCATGAAGATTTTGAAGTGAACTATAGCAATCAGTTGTGCACAGGTAGGGAAACCTTTGGGGGTAAAATACAAGGTCACCTCTAGGTGAGGGAATGAACACTTTTTGAGGTAAACTGAGTGAATCAGTTGTGGAAGTATTAGTAAATTCTGGGGGTGAAACTTGATGTAACCTCCATGGTAGAAAATAAATGAATCTTTTGAGGTAAAAAGGAAGTAATCAGTGTTGGAGAGGCAGGGAGATTGAGAGTAAACTTGAGTCTGTAGTCCAGAGAATGAACATACTGAAGTTAAATGGAGGTAGTAACTTGCAGACAGGGAAAAAATGTGGGGGTCAAGTCTGAGGTAATCTCTAGGGGAGACAACATTTTTGAGGTAAACTGAGGCAGTCACTAGGTGACAGGTTGGACAAGTTTTGGGGGGTAGAAATTAAAATGACCTGTTGGGCAGAGAATGGACATACTGAGGTGAATATCAGGTAATAAGTAGTGGACAAGTAGCAATAATTTTGGAGGTGAAAGCTGGGGTGATGTGTGTGGTGATTCACGCTCCTCACTTTTTTCATCTTACCTAAGTAAACTAAAGACAGGTAGTTCTTTCTCCTCTGCTGAAGGATGACAGTGCTAAATCATCAGCTCCACATGGAAATTAGCCATGTTTAAGGATTGTTTAGTTTCACGCAGTGTTTTGCGCACAGGATTTTCTTCCCCCAGAGTGATCCATTCTTAAAACATGGTGAAAAAGCAAACAGAGAACATTTTGGTGCCAGGAATTCTTTTGAAAATTTGACTGGGTGAGTGCATTTCCTTAATGTTCAAAAATTATCCTTTGACCATGCTATTTAACAGTGTCAAGCATTCTGTTCTCTATATTGTTTTTGCTTTAAACCTGTTTCATTTTAGAACTGATGAGATGCTTAACTGTTGCATCAGAGCAGTTAGTTTGTTCAGTTTCAGTACAGCTGGCTGTATTGGGTTGACCCTGAGTTGATGGACAGTCTTTAAGACCAATTGCGCTTCTCACAATTTACATATTTAAACCGCACAGAAAGGCGGGACTTCCCCTTTTGGTCGGAGCTCGCCTGCTGGGAGGTGGGGGCTCCGGAGCCTCCCGGCCCCGCCGGGCCGGGCCGGGGCCACTGCCCCTTTCCCCCTTTCCCAACGCTGTGGCACGGACCCTGGGTGGCTGGGGGGGACTGCCTCAGAGCCACAGGCAGCTAAACCCAGCCATGGACTGCTCACAGCTAAACCCATCCAGCGCGGCTTCTGGGGACCGGCGGGTCCCTCTCCTCTCCATGCGGAGCCGGCGGAGTCAACGGGAGCCGGCAGAGCCTCCTGTCTGCAGCCAGCACACTTCGTGCTGAACTGAAGAAGACACCACGCAGCCAGCAGCACAAAGGGAGCGAGGCTTTCCCCACCGTAAAGGCTGAACAAGAACACTCTTCAGCATGGCGGTGTCAGTCAGAGAGAAAGAGAAGTGAGTCACATGGGACAGAGCTGAGCATGGCGACTGGGAGAAAAGAGGGCGGTGCCACGATTCTGGCGGGCAGCTTAAAAGAAACCTTCTTGCATGCCGTGGTAAGAAATTGTAATACCACAAACTGTGTTTGTCTCTTTAATCCATTTGAAGAACATGGGGGGATGGAGTATCTTCGTGTGCCTGTGAAGATTGTGAAGAATGCCAATGCCAGGCTATATAGTAGTAAGAGGCTGCTAGAGACTTGTGGCGAAGAAAAGCCTTTGTGTGCAGGCCAAAAGAACTTATCCTTAAAAAGATGAATAACCCCATGTGATGGCCCATGTTTTGCAGTGTGAAGGAACTGTGAGATTTTTCATGGGAGAGATGTTCTACACACAGCAGATTGTTTGTTTCCGGGCGGATCTGCTGTTGGTGGCAGTTTGGGAACCATGTGCAACTGAAGGAAAAACCCTTTTTTCCCTTAAGCATAAGAGAGAGACTTTTCAAGAACTGGAACACTGACTAACATCCCATGTTCTGTTATCCCTTGTGTGAGCTAGATAAAAGGAGAGAAGTGCTGGCTGGAGGGGGGGGGGGGGGGGGGAATTTGCTTTAATTTTGTTTTGTTATTGTCTTTTTACTTTTAATTCTATTAGTAATAAAACTCTTTCATTGTACTGCAACTGTTTAAGGTTTGTGCCTGCTTTGCTTTTCTCCTAATTCTTATCTCACAGAAAGAAAATGAGTAAGTAATGAATATTTTGAACCAAAACCACTACATTTAATTGGTGTTTTCTGCCCAGTTTCGAACTCAACCCGCTACACTGGCTTATTTCCATGTCATGCATCATTTAATTATACATATAAAACATAGTTAAAATTGTACAGCTCCATGAGCCTCACTTAAACTGTCTGTGGCACTGCAGTAATCCCAGTACCCTGACGGGGTGTTGCACAGCTGTGACTGGTTGGAATGTGGTAAACTGGTGATGTGTAAGAGAGCCTAGAAGTGAGCTTGCATTTTGCAGCTGTGCTTGCTCTACTGGAAGAGGAAGTTAAACCAGAAAAAAACTGCTCTTGTGGCAATATCAGCATCTGTAAATCTGAATGCTTAATGAAAATCAAGGAAAATGTGCTGAGTGAGGAAGTGGTGCTTTTCCCTTGTTTGTCATTTAATTAATTTTTGGTGGTTTGTTATTTCTCAGAAAAATCTATCTCAGATTCCTCTGTGGAAAAACATGAAGTGTTTATGTGAGAGTGAAGATCCTAGTATTGGATGATTGTCTAGATATGCAAAAGACTTTGCCTGTTTTGTCTCAAAAATGCTTTCTGGAGGCAGTGATCATTGACACTTAAAATGTACCCTAGCTTGAAGATGGATGGGCACTGCTGTCCATGTGTATATGCTGTCGACTGAGTATAAACTTGAAGGCATTTATTACATCTTAGTAATGGGAAAAGCAGCAACTTTCTTACAGACATTTTTTTCCTTTTTTAAGCTAGTGAACTTGAAGGTCAGATTCAACTATATGTTGCATTTTCTGTCATATAATTATCATATCTATAATGTCCTGAAGAGCAGCCTCCAGTCAGTGACATCAACAGTTTACACAGCAGTTGAACTAAGAATAACCTTGGAGAACTGACCCATGTCAACCTCTTATGAGTGTAAACTGTAGTTCACAACAGTTTCTGTTTTTTCATGATCACAGAAGGGCCTCAGTTGGATAAAAGAAGAATTGTGTTCAAAAAATACAAAACTATTCTGCTGAATGTTCACTTTACTGTATCTCAGAAGAGGAGAGGAAACAAAACTGAAAGAGTAATACTTAATAAAGTATTTTTGCTCCCTTATAAAAAGAAGGACAGGACAACATCAAAAACAGCTTCCCTAGAAGAATGCAGGGAAGATACATGATAAGTGGCATCAGCTTGGAAGAGGGATCAAAACTCTTTCTTTGATTACTTTTACTAATGACATCTGTTTAAGCAAATCCAATTCAGAGCAGTTTCAGAAATCCCAAACTTGTTCTCTTTCTGAGCACTATTTGGAGGGCATGATCTGCCTGACATCAGTGTCTGTCTAGCAGTGGACATCTGTGGTCACTATGCAGGTGCTCGATTCACATCCTGTTTCCTTTTCCTCCCTCCCCATTTCTGCAGTTCCATTTATAGGTGAGTTCCCCAAAGAAGAGCTGAGGAACATAGGGGATGACTCTTCCGTACTCACAGTCCTTTGGAGATAAATACACAGAGATAGCAGAAAGAGTCAGAATTTCCTTTAATAAACCAGCGCAATATCAGACAGGAAGGGCCAGGAAGTGCTCCAAGAGCTAGAGCATTACACAGACGGGCTGGGAGGGCTGGGAATGTTCAGCCTGGAGAAGAGGAGGCTCTGGAGAGCCCTTAGAGCCTTTTCCAGTGCCTAAAGGCGCCCCAAGAGAGCTGGAGAGGGACTTGAAGAGCCTGGAGTGAAAGGACAAGGAGGAATGGCTTCCCGCTGCCAGAGGGTGGGTTTAGATGGGATATTGGGAAGAAATCCTTCCCTGTGAAGGTGCTGAGGCCCTGGCACAGGTTGCCCAGAGAAGCTGTGGCTGCCCCTGGATCCCTGGCAGTGTCCAAGGCCAGGCTGGACAGAGCTTGAAGCAACCTGGGATAGTGAAAGGTGTCTCTGGCCATGGCAGGGGGTTGGAACGGGATAATCTTTAAGGTCCCTTCCCACCCAATCCCTTCTGTGATTCCATGATTCCAGCATCTCTACACACATGGAGAGCCAAAGCGCAGTGCAGCATCTTTGGCACCTGATCCTTAAGGTCACTTTGCTGGGCTGATGTTGGGAAACAAGACCTATGGATGGACTGATGAAGTCAGTCAATATTTTTGCCTCCTGCGGTGGAAAACACCTGCGATTCCTTTCCTTGCAGAGCTGCTGGGGGTTAAACAGCAGACAGTGCTTATGGGAATAACCCCTCAGCTGATCTTTGTCTTCCCTTGGTGGTTATTAACAGTGGCAGGGAGTTGTCTCCAGGATGCCCAAACGTCCCAGTGTCACTGTACGTGTCCGTGTGTGTTCATGAGGTTCCGAGGCGGGAGCCAAAGCCCCGGGCGTGCGGATCCATCACCTATTTCCATGTGGAGTGATGTTCTGTTTGAAGGCATCTCCGACCTGTGTCTGCTCAGCCGTCTGGCCACGCTTGAGTGAGGAGTTCCAGTAAGGATATCCATTGGCTGAGGAGAGCTGGAAAGGCAGACATGGAGTCAGTGTTACCAGGAAAGGGGAAAGCTGATCGGAGAAAAGGAGAGGGATAGTGGTAGATGAGTCATGGTCTGGCAGATTTTGGTCAAGGTGTTCTCCAGGGAAGCCTGTGTCCCTGGAGCTCAGTTACGCTGTAGGGTGCTGTTGCCTTGGATTGGGAGAGGCTCATTATTGCTGCCCTTTTCCAGCCTCATTTGCTTTCTGTATTTAACTGGGGCAACCAGATCCAACTGAGTTTTGAGCCAACTACTTGTTGCATGCCACCACTACCCCTGCAGCTCCATTTCTCCGGAAAAGGGGGAGGGAGAGTGAAGAGACAGGGACACAGGACTAACCTTCCTCTTGCAAGTGTCCAATGTCTATTTCCCAGGGAGCTCCATGGAAGATTTCTGTGGGTGGTTCCCAGCCGTTGTGGAATTTGGGGATGTAGGTGGGGATGTTCGTGTCTCAGGGCCACTCGGCTCTAGGACAGAAAATGGGAATATGAGGTGACATTCACGAAGAATGTGTCTTTCAGGGCATCCCCTGAAAGAAGAAGCAGGAGCATCAGGGAATCCAAGCATCCCATCTGCGTGGGGAGCCTGGGGAGATGGCAGCTCTGTCCTTACCTGGATCTGGTCCATGTCTCCCCCAGGGAATCCCAGAGGTTTATCTTTTTGGGTGTCAGGTGTCCTCTCAGGAAATCGGTGGTGTCTTTAGAAAGCAGTGGGCTGAGGACAGACGGGGCCAGCTCAGGGCCACCGCAGCTGTTGATGATCTGGGTCGGTCACACACAAACCACACAAAGAGGAGAGAACTTGCAGGAAACGGTCAAAATGTCAAACCAGGGACACACAGATGAGCAGGAAGCGAAGACAAAGCTGATCCTTGGATCAGCACAGTCACTGCAAGAAACATCAACCTAAGTCTTTGAAGGAGACTGGACAGTTCAAGGGAACATGAGAATTTTTTGGATTGGAGTCAAAGGAAGAGCTGATCTACAAATGAGCTGTTGTTACAGACGAGTGAAGTGTCAGAAGCTGACACTTCAAAAAATGGAAAGTATCTTGCTATTCCTTTGTGGCTCCTTTTCCAAGTTGGGATTTCTGCTTCCAAGCATTTTCAGTGCAAATACTGAGCCGTATTTGCCTGAAGGTGAGACCAGACAGATTCCCAGTGGGGATTCCAGCTGGCTGCCCCTTTTGTTCACAGTAATGCCTTATTGACCCGGTGGAAGGATTCATATTTGCTGGGATTCCTGTATTTACTTCAAGCTTCAAACCGGATCAGAGGCCAGGAACAACCGGCATCACTTCTGGAAGTTCCTGAGAAAGCTGTGGCCAGGTATGAGCAGTTTTCCAACCCTGTTGCACAATCTATCTACTTGTAAGTGTGAACTAGAAATAAAAGGAGTTCCCGGTGAGACCTGGGAATAAGATTTACCAGTTCCAGCGGCCTGAAGAGGAAATGCACCAACTCTGAAGCACGGGGGTTTTGGATGTGCTTCCTTAGTTTGGCCTGAAAAGAGAACGTAAACACAGTTTAACCCTAACCTGAGTGTGCCTTCTCTTTTCTGTCACATGGGGCGAGTGTTGTGGACTGATGAGAAGAGTAAGGGATGGAGGAGTAGGAATCATTCATTTTTATTTTGTGTCCATTTCTAATTCCCAGTGAATTTCAGGCGGGGGGGAATACCCTCTCTGTTAAATCAGTGCCTTTAAAGCTAATTTGAACAGACACAGAAGACCTTGGCTTATTTTGAAAGTCCTAGTGAGGAAGGGCCAGGATTGCTGGTGCTTCTGCCTCTTGCAGGGTTGAGAATCCCACTAGTTCCATGGATGAAAACAACAGGATAGGTGTTCTGAGGGTCCCCTGGCAAACTGCTGACAAGGGAAAGTCTCCACCAAGGTCTTGCCTGGGGCACCCGGAGCTGCCCTGGCCACTGAAAGGCTCCAAATCCAGTGGTATTTGAGGTGAGCTGTGGCAGAATGGAGGAGCAAACACTTGGGATTGATTTACTGCAAGAACTGGGTTTCAGTAACAGCAATCAGCTGAGCTGTGGTGAGAAACCTCTCCAGTTTGTGCTCCCATTCAGCTCCTTCTCCTGTCCTGGACTCCTGGCACTGTTGCCATGGGAGACAGGCTCCCCGCTCCTACCGAAATGCAAAGCATTTGAAATGCCGGAGATGAAACATTAATGTGGAGTGGGAAGTGCGAAACAACTGCTGGCAGCAGGGTGACCCAATGAACGGGCACTTCCCAGGGACTCGGCAGCCCCATGGTGAGGAACGTGGCAGGACCCCACCACAGTGTCCCAGCTCTGCTGCGTGCTCCACCCTGGGCTCTTGCCAGGAGATCAGCTGCTCCTTCTGATTCTGAGCAGGCACAAATTAGCCATATTTGCTTCTCAAAGAAAAGGCTGGAGCTTGGTATCCTGCTTTAAGGTTGTTTACAGTCTCTTGGTTTTCCTTATTAATAACTGCCCAGGAAGGAGCTTGTAGGATGTGTTCGCTGGACAAGTTTGGTCACAACTGACAGAATTCCTGCTGCAGTGGTGAGGCAGGGACTGAGCCTGGTTCACTGTCCCCAGAGCTCAGGTAGTACAGGACAGTCAGGCCAGTAAAGCCCCTGCTCAGGGCTGGGAACGAGATCCTGGCCAGCTTTCCCTCTCTGCCCCTCTCTGCAGTCCTGCTGGCCTATGTCATGCCCTGGGGCCACTCTGCCGTTGCTCAAATGGCCAAAATCCACTCATCCAGGAGTGGGAAAGGGAGGGAGGGCACAGGAATTCATCTTAGGTGGTGAGGCCTGGAAATTTTCAAGGCAACAAATTGATCTTTGGATAATTACAGCAGAGCAGAGAACACGGTGCCATGGGCTCTGGCAGGGCTGTGCTCAGCTCTTTGTTCTCTCCCAGGTCCAAAAGTGTGACCAGTTCCAGCAGCAGCAGCAGCAGTGACAGCTCAGCCAGCGACTCCTCTGACAGCCAGGACTCCTCTACCTCCTCCGAGGACAGTGACAGTGAGGACAGCTCCTCCTCTGTTGAGAGTCTTTCTGAAGAATGGCTAAAAAGCAAAGGTCATGATAACACAGCAGGCTTAGTAAAGATGCAGACACTGAGTCCTTGAGCAAGAGGTTGCATAGATAACAGAATGTGCATTCAGATAAGTAAGAAGACAGAAACCATATGGAAGAGGAAGATAAGACCACCGTGTTTGCAGATCCCACGGAATAGCTCCCACCAATGAGGAGCTCGACTTTTGCAATATGTATGAGCTAATTAAAGGTACTATAAGTAAGTGTAGTTTTGAAAAATAAATCGAGACTTGCTGAACATGATGCCTTGAGTGCTTGTCTCCCGCGACTCCACCCAACACTCCTCCTCCTCCCCCTCCTCTTCCTCCAGCAGCTCTTCCTCCTCCTCCTACTTCGACTTGGATCCGAGCTCCTCCAGCAGCAGCAGCAGCAGCAGCAGCTCTGAGGATGAGCCCCCAAAGAAGAAGAAGAAGAAATAGCTGGGGAGCTGCAGGACTGGTGTGGAGTGGGGGACAAGCCCCTCCCAGGGGCTGGAGCACACGGCTGCCAAACATTCAATGGTCAACATTTCTACTGCTCACACTTTCCAAGTGTTTTGCCTAGTTGTTCCTAGGACATGGAAGGTATTAAATGGCTTCCTGAGACGTACTGAGAGAGTATTTTTGTGCTTTATCCTTTTATGGAAGATTTTACTTTTTTAGTTCCAAGAAAAATTAAAAAAAATCTATCATCAGATTCGTTTCCATGAGCTGAAGTCCAGTAACCTGGATGCTTACATGCTGGAAAGCAAAAGCTTTTTATTGCAGGTTATGTTGTGCATCGCGTGCTGTTCCTCTGTTAATGACAGCTTCACTTCCATTGAGAAAATCCTCTCCAACTGTTAAAAGCAGAAGTTTTTCAGCGCAGCTGTGGCATAGTTGAAGCTGAATGCACAACGTGTCCCACACAGAGCCTCCCATCTCATCAGCTGGTGCCAAATGGATTCTGTGCTGCTGAGCTTGTGTTCCAATGGCTTTTCCTGATGCTTCCAGGTCCAGTCTTAAGTGCACCATCCAGCTGAGCTGTGTTGGTTTGTTACTGATCAATGGAGTGCTTGTCCTGCCCGCAGGCTCTGGGCTTTTCACTCCCCTGTGGCCTTGGCTCGTGCGTTGGAAGTGTTTGCTGAGACACAGAGTGTTGGTGGTGGGAAGCAGCAGCTCAGTGACTTGGGGCTGCTGCTGCTTTAGGAGTTTCATCTTTGTGCCTTTTTTTTGTCAATTCGGTGTGCCCCAGTGAGACAAGGGCTGCAGTGGGTGTTCTGCAGAGCTCCAGCTCAATATTGCCACGCAGCAAAAGCAGAGAAATAATAACAGCCACAACTGGGCACTGTTCTCACTGGATGCTCAGTAAAAAAGAGACTCCTTGAAATAAAGGGCTCAAAGGAAAGTGTTTCCCTTTGCATGTGTGAAATGCAGGATTGCCGAGTGACAGTCTGCAGAAATTCAGTCATTCTTTGTTTGTGGGAACTGCCCTGGAGAAGGAAGTGAATGCAAAAGCCCCACAAGCCCTACAAAAGCAGATGCAGACAGGCTGCAGAGCAGGGATTGCTGGATGCAGAGTGGGAATTCGTTGTTCTTCTGGTGCATTGAAGCAGTTGCCATTAGGATTTTATTTGGTGATGCAGTCTCCTGAATTTCTTCTTGTCGGAGTGCCCTTTGTGGGGAGGGGGCATCACTTGTGGAAGAATTCTCAAGTATCTTGGTTTAGGTAGAATACAGTAACTAAAGTATTTTTAATAATTTTTATGGAAAAAGTAGTGCGTAGACTTCCTTTGGAATAAACTGTACTTCTTTAAATGTTTGTGCGTGTGTGTCTGTGTGCACTCCTGTGTTTTACAGAACACGCTGCAGACTGTAAATAAAACTACCAGAAAGGTGTTGAAGTCTTGTGGACTGAATGTACCATTTAATGGGAAAGGGAATAAATTATTAAGCAGCAGTTGCTAAGTGGATGCTTCCTGCAAATATCTGAAATCTTTGTGGTGTTTGTGTGCAGGTTTCAGCTGGAGTTGCCCTGGCATTGCCTCCCAGAGGGGCAGGATTGCTCCCCAGGAAGTTCTCCAGCCAGAAGTCCCTCTGGATCCAGATTATTTTTTTAAAAAAGTTTAGTTTGTCTTGGCTTTTTCTTTTTTTCCTGCCCTTTCTGGTTTGTCTCTCCCTGTTCTTCTTTTACAGAGGAACCCCTCCCCAGCCTGGCCAGAGCCGCAGCCTCCTTCATGTGCCGCTGCCTCACTCGCTGCTGCTGGTGCTGGCTCAGGAATGTGCTCAAAGCCCGGCTAAGCAGGAATTGTTCCGGGCCTGCTCTGTTGAATCGCTGCCGCCGCGAGCAAAGCTGCCCCTGCTCCTTGAGGGGAGCGCTCGCTGCAGCCCGGCAGGAAAAGAGCCCAGGAGAAGCCGCGCCCTTTGCAGGAGAAGCGCTGGGAGCAGAGGGGAGAGCGGGAAAAGGCAGCGAGAGCAGCTGGGCGGGCGGGGCGGCATCAGCGCTGATCCCTCCGCGGGCAGGAGCGCATCACAAATAGTCCCTCCGGCGGATCACTCCGCGGGCGGGCGCCATCACCGCTAATACAAGTATTTATAAATTCAAAAGAACTCATTAACACAGAAGAAAGCAAGTATGCTTCATGCTGGGTGGGAAACATAGGGTCTAAGGGATAAGAATTTTAAAGTTGTTTATTTTATTTATTTATTTTTTTTTATTTTATGAGAGAACTACATATCCCATGGCACCCACAGAGTTCAGGACGGGTAGAGAGGATGAAACAAACTTTAAAGAGAACCTTAACTGAATTAATAATTGAAACTCAAATGTCATGGGGTATGTAGTTCTCTCATAAAATTAAAAAAAATTAATATAAAATAAACAACTTTAAAATTCTTATTTTATTATTATTCCATGTTCTTCTCCCCCTCCTGGATGAGGAATAGGGGTCGGTATTTGCGGCTGTGCACTGTAAGGAAATAAACGAGGAGTGGCTGAACCTGCCATCGCAGGTGGCTGTGATCTGGACACTGGAGGAGAGGGTGCAGTGGATCTGGGTAGGGTACTGCCAGCATGCGGGATGGGTGAGGGGTGGGGACCCAGTGCTGCAACCTCTGGAGGCAGATAATCTGCACATTCTCTGAGTCGGAAATAAAGGTGACGAACAAAGTCATCCGAAAGCTGAAAGCGACGGTGGAAAAATGAGGGATCAGATGCCTGTTGTGGATTTCGAAGCTGTGAAGAAGGCATATGAGAAGTTGGAGTTGTATTGGTTGTTGTAAAAAAAGGAGATGAAGCTTGGGAAGATAGAGGAATGCTTTCTGAAGCTGTGCTGGTCACTATATCCTTCTCACTGAAGTGTTGAGCAGGCATTTGAGGATGAAAAAGTCCCATAAAATCAGCTGAATGTCCCTGAGAACTTCGAGAAGAATGTGCATGAAATGGAATGTCTCGATGCGAGACGTCACTATTAATAACACGTGCTTGGTCCTGTTGTGATGGAAGAGGTGTCCACGTATAGTTGAGAAAGTCCTCTTTCTGTTCTGGAGATAAAATCGTATTTGTTTCGCTGAAATGGCACGGGAAACATGGTTCAGCATCGTGTGATTGTTGTGATAATCCTCTGAGTGGTGTTATCAGAGTGATGATAGGGGGTACATGCCGTGGTGACACGGCAGCTGTTGAAATGTCTCTGCTGTGTGTCCACGGCTGTGGCTGCGGTGCAGACGGGGGCTGTGTGGACACAGAGCTGGTAGGAGGTGTAGCTGCCGAAAGCTCCTAGGATGGAACTGCAGTAGCCGAACGAATTGCACTGCTGGCTGGAGGTGCTGTGCTTATCGGTCGTATCGGCGTGGCAGCTGAAGCGTCCGTGTGTGGCTGGAGGTGCCGGGCGGGCGGCCGGGACCGTGGGCGGGACCGGGCTGGGCTGGGAAGCGCTGGTGCCGGGCAGCGGGGCCGTGGCTGGGCTGGAAGCGGGGGCGGGGCGGGGCTGGAAGCGGGGGCGGGGCGGGGCTGGGCTGGAAGCGGGGCCGGGGCTGGGCTGGAAGCGGGGGCGGGGCTGGAAGCGGGGCCGGGGCGGGGCTGGAAGCGGGGCCGGGGCTGGGCTGGCAGCGGGGGCGGGGCTGGAAGCGGGGCCGGGGCTGGGCTGGAAGCGGGGCCGGGGCTGGGCTGGCAGCGGGGCCGGGGCTGGGCTGGCAGCGGGGCCGGGGCTGGGCTGGCAGCGGGGCCGGGGCTGGGCTGGAAGCGGGGGCGGGGCTGGGCTGGCAGCGGGGCCGGGGCTGGGCTGGCAGCGGGGCCGGGGCTGACGTCCCGGGCAGGGCCGGGGCCGGGCCAGGAGCGGCTCGAGCCGCGAGCGGCGTTGCCGGGGTAACCGGCACTGAGGAGGGGCGGCCGATGCCGCGCCGCGCAGGCGTGGAAGCGAGGGCTCCCGAAGGCGGAAGTAAGGCCGGGATGGAAGCGGCGGGAGTGATGACGTCAGCAGCAGGCGCCGCCGTTCAAACGCGGAAGCGGCCGCGAACCCGGGCCGCATGGGGATAGCGGGAGGGCCCGATGGAAGCTCCGGGACCGCCCCTGGCCGCGCGCATGGCTCATCTGATGGGAGGACCCCAGGCTCGGGAGGTAGGGACCTGCCTCTGCCTTGCGCCGTAACAGATGGATCGGGCGAGATGGAAACCGAGAAATATTCTCGGCACTCTCGGTTCCTACACTCAGGTGTATTCCTAGTTCCTGACATTCCTTTAAAACTACCGAATTCTTCTCTCAGGTCCCTGGCAAATGGGGCTTTGCAGCCTGGGGGAGTTCTTGCAAAACGGGGTCTAGTGAAGCGCTCTGCAGGAGTGGTTGTGCACCTGAGCGGTCATTAATTGTCTCCTCTAATGAGGGAAACGTGATTAAACTCCCGGTGCTGTGCTGCTGTTGTGTGTCGGCCTCGAGGTGTGAGACAGTCCCTGTGTCACACTGGAGTTGCTTAGTGGCTGGACTGGGACTGGGACAGGTCTTGTTGGTCAGGAACAAAAGGGAAAATTTATCTTTTGGCTTGCTTAATATCTTGGCTTTATTAATGTATCAATGTCAATTGTTGTCATTTGCTGCCTCCTGCACAGTGTGTGTGCAGCTCTGTGTGAGAGCAGACTCTCCCCTGTTGGGGAGTGAGACAATCCTGGAATATCCTGAGCTGGAAGGGGCCCACAGGGATCACCCAGTCCCACCCCCGTCCCTGCCCAGACCCCCCAACAGCCCCAGCCTGGGCATCCCTGGCAGCGCTGTCCAAACGCTCCTGGAGCTCTGGCAGCCTCGGGGCCGTGCCCATTCCCTGGGGAGCCTGGGCAGTGCTCAGCAGCCTCTGGGGGAAGAGCCTTTCCCTGATCTCAGCGTGAGCCTGCCCTGGCCCAGCTCCAGCTGCTCCCTGGGTCCTGTTTGTGTCCCAGGGAGCGGAGATCAGAGCTGTAGCCCCCGATGTGTTCTGACCTCACACTTCTCTACCAGAACAAACCCAGTGCCCTCAGCAGCTCTTTCATGGTCCTTCCACACCCTTCCCCATCCCCATGTCCCTTCTTTGGATGCTGTCAGCTTTGTATCTTTTGTATACTGTGGCGCCCAAAAGTGCCCCCAGGACTCCAGTACAGTTTAACAGCAATGAAAGAAAACAGTGGATTTCAACTTTGATCTCAAAAGCTGTCTCAGGCCCCTGATACTGCCTCGAAATGTCTTTGCAGTTCTTGCTTTATGACTTGTGTCAAACACGGAGAGAGTGAGACTGAGCCCCTGGGGTCAGGTTCTGTGTGAGAAGCCACACAGCAAGCCAGAAATCTTTGCTCCAGATCACCAGAAATTTACAGTATTGAGGGCGGAAATACTGAGAGTTGAGTCTTGGGAGCTGAGCCAGGAAAGCAGCACCTCTGCCATGGGCAGATTTGGCACGTGGAGAGAGCTCGAGCAGCTTGCAAGAGGTCCCAGCAATGTGTGTGTGGAGCTGGGAGGAGCATGAGTTGCAGTGTCGTGTTTGGAGTCCCCCTGGGTGAGGATGTAGGAATAGACTGGAGTTTTTGGTGACTGAGGTTTCTTTTCTGTGGCAATAATTGTTCTTGGCCACATCATTTTGGTTTGTTACTCGCCTGTGGTTTGTTCTACAGGCCTGTTTCCTTTCTCTCCTACTATGGTGTCTCAGTTATCTTCAGCAGAGGCTCAGCAATAACTAAACTTGAGCTTAGATACTTAAACTTCAGTTCAGAGTAGATACATGGAAGAAATCTTTCCGTGTGAGGGTGGGCAGGCCCTGGCACAGGGTGCCCAGAGCAGCTGTGGCTGCCCCTGGATCCCTGGCAGTGTCCAAGGCCAGGCTGGACACTGGGGCTTGGAGCAGCCTGGGACAGTGGAAGGTGTCCCTGCCCTTGGCAGGGGTGGCACTGGATGGGCTTTAAGGTCCCTTCCCACCAAGGCCTCGTCTTCCTTTGCCTTCAGTGTCTGCCTCAGAGTTTGTACCCAAACCAAAGTGAGGTTGGTGTCACCTTCTCTAAACTGGGAGAACAGATCACTCCAAGCTGTGGGGAGATGGAGAGGCTGTAGGATGGAGAGGGTGCAGCCCTGCAGACGCCGAGCTGTGGGGTTGCTGCTTTCAACAGCCTCGTTGTTGCTGCGGACACAGCTCAAGGTGGGTCTGAGAGAGACAAACTCTGCTTTTGGGGGTTTGTGTTGATGAGGAGGGGAGGGGAGGTCGCTGCTCTGCTTCTTGTAACTGCTGTGGCAGAGCCAGGAGCCCAAGGCAGGACAAGGGCAAAGCAAACCTCTCCGAGCTCTTGGGTTCTCTTCATTCCCAGATATTCTGATTCCTGCCCAAGTCCAAGTTCATTGTGCTGTGCAGGATGCAAGTTTAATCAGGTTTTAGTGCTGGTTTAGCTGAGTGTTTCTAGGGCTTGAGGATGAAGCCAAATGCTCTGCACTGAAAAAGTGATGGATGTTCAGCACGAGATTCTCTTCAGGAACTGGCACGAAAAGTGGTTGCTGAAGCTGAGGGAGAATTCACAGCTTGGCTGGAAGAGGGAGAAGTGCTCACTGCTGGTCTGTCACTTCATCCTCATGAGTGAGTGTGGGAGCTCCCGAGATCGGCCAGGCTGCAATTTCAGATAGTTTAGATGGGCTGGCCTTGAAAAAATCATATTTTGGTGCCTGGAGCAAAAGCTGAAGGTGGCAGGAAGTGGCAGCAGTGGCAGGGAACTGAAGTGACACCACCCTGAGCTCAGAACTAATTTTGGTTGTGACCTTGAGCAGTCCCTGGGCCACACCAGAGCTTTTTGTGTCACCTGCTTTGGGAGGTTCTTCCTTGCCCGTGGAGAAGTTGGGTCTGGCACAGGTCTGCTGTGGAGCACCTGTGCCACCACCTTTAAAGAGCCACCCTGGAGGTGTCAGTGAGCCCCTCAGTGCCTGCCCAGCCTAGAGCAGGGCTGGGAGGGCAGGGGGCTCAGGGAGTGCTCATTCCTGGTGGTGTTGGAGCTCTGAGCCCAGCCCTGAGCTGGGTTTGTGGCTCTGAGGGCATGGGGAGTGTCCGGAGCAGGCCTGGCCTGGGCAGAGTAGGAACTCCTGGAGTAACTGCTGAGTAAGCCACACCTTCCACGCGAGAGGGAGGCACTCCCAGAGTCAGGCGCTGTCTCCTCAGAGGTGCTTTGGGGTTTAATTCTGTTCTCACAGTGACTCCTCTCACCTGGGAACCCCGTGGTTACCTCCAGAGGGTCTGAGGCCTTAGGGATGTAAATATGGACAGGAGGGGTTGGAATCTGCCTATCAGGGAATCTTCCCCTTGCCCAGAGGAGAGTGTGCAGAACTCTTCTGTGTGATGATAATGTTTTCATACTTTAGGTGTGAAAATAAAAAATGGGAGAAATCTCGTTTTTCTGGCAGCACGCAAAGAACTTTCTTCTGTGTCACCGCTAAAACTCTGTGAGGGGATGAATACCTGGGAATCTGAAAGAGACATAGCTGGAAAGCATCAATATGAATGGATTTTTCTGCTTCTTTTTGCACTTGAAAGAAAGGTGAAAGTTACAGGCTGAGTCAAGCTTTTACCCTTTATTTCAATCAATTCAGTTATTGCTAAATATGGCTACACACAGGTAGCCCAGGTGACAGAGCTGCCTCCAGCTGCTCCTTGGCCCCAGTGTCCCACGCGGGATGCTTGAGTTATCCACTGAGAGCCCCCTTGAGACTGGAGCACAGGTAAATCTGCCTGTCTGAAGGGCAGGATTGTGTCCTAAGTCCCTCCTCATTCCTTCCTTTCCTCAGGCCCCACCATTGTGACTTGGGTGGCAGTGGCACATTGGAAAGGCCTGGGGGTGCCAGCTGGGGTGAGAGCTCGGGGTGCCAGCCCAGGCTCCGCCAGCACTTGGCCCACACTGGGGCACAAATTGAGAGATGAACTCTTGGAAGCTTGTCCTGAGGAGGATGAGTGGTACCTGCTGGCAAAATTCGGTGCTTTTGCAGAGCTGTGATAAACCCCAAAGTCTTAGACTGCCAACCTACAGCCTCTGCACCGTCACATTCCCCAGTTGCATTTTGTATTGGAATTTTACCTGCTCCCACCTGCGTCCTCCTGCTGGCAGTGCCAGCAGCCCATGTGCTGCCTCTCCTGAGAGCAAGTTCCTGCCTGTTTCCTCTCCCAGCCCCAGCTCTTGCTTCCCTCTGGCAGAGGCAGCTTTAGGTGCAATATCCTGATGTTTCTGCAAGTGGGTTTTGGAATAAACCTACACACGGGATGTTCATGGGTTGCTGCTATGGATTCTGTGAAAGGTGATCAGGAAAAGCAAGTTCAGAGTTACTCAGGGGATTCTCTGATTCCTGCCCATCTCACGGAGCTGCTCAGGGTGAAACTACTACTCCCATGCTTTTTATTTTGCTCCTCTTAGTGCTGGTTTTTCCCCAGGTAAGTCAGTGCTGGAGCAGCCCTTGTGGGTTTATCTGTGATGAGCAGTGGTTGTGTCTGCACACAGAGATAGCAGATTCCAGCTGTAGTGTGCAAACGTCGGTGCTTTGTGCCTTAGTGCACAGCCACATTTGTCAGCTGACAGGGCTGATGCGATGAGAAAACCTCGCACTCTCCAATAACCTGAGCACAGGCACTTCCTGCGTTGTTACATTTAACCAAAGCTCTGATAAAAAATACTACATTAATTTTTCTAATGGAGACCAGATTCCGCATTATCATAATTTACGTTTTTGGATAGTCTTTGATTGACTCTGGTGGGAAGGGAGGTGAATCAGTATCTTGTACTTTAGGGAAAGATCTAGGGGAGAATTGAATTGTACTTCCTTGGAATTCACATCACCCGCCCTTAGTCGGAGATGTTGATCTTGAGAACAACAAGCAGAGAACAGCCCAGGAAGGGCTGAACGTGACAAAACAGTGCAGAGCATACAGAAATCCTCTTTGCTGTGTTCATCATTCTGTCTTCATCTTGGATTGTTTCCACCCTTCTCCTCCACCTGGAAGTCACAAGCATCCTGCAGTGGCAGGTACTCTGGGTTCTTCTGCCAGGAGTAGTCTAAGAACAGCTTTTGCTGGGAGCAGCTCTGACCTTGCTGAAATCACTGCTGAAGCCTCCCCTGACTCTTGCAGTGCCAGAATTTCAGGGTGCCAGTGGTGAGGCAGGGACTGAGCCTGGTTCATTGTCCCCAGAGCTCGGGTAGTACAGGACAGTCAGGCCAGTAAAGCCCCTGCTCAGGGCTGGGAACGAGATCCTGGCCGGCTTTCCCTCTCTGCCCCTCTCTGCAGTCCTGCTGGGCTATGTCATGCTACTATGTTACAGCATTGTTCCGTGTCTTTTTTTTTTTTTTGGAAGTAATGCCGGATATTGGCAGTCAGGGGCGATGGAGCGAGGTGAGCAGTGACCGGTGGACAGAATGAGTTGTTACGGCCTCGGTCTCAATTTTTGGAGCAGCTCTAAGCATCCGTTGTTGTTTGTGTGTTTTAGGTGGTCCACTTGCAGGATGTCCTGGCCCTGGATGCTGGAGCGTGCAAGCCTAAGGTATAGGTGTGGTGTACTTCAGTCGGAGCAGGGAGGCTGTGGTTTCACAGTCTCTCAGCATGTTTTGTGTGTTTTTGCTTTGCTTCTCTGCAGGTGCTGCTGCTGCCCTGGGCGTGCCAAGGGACAGAGGCGAGCAGGTGAGTTGGCATTTAGGTGGGGTGGCTGATAGGCCAGTGGTCTATGGCAGCGTGCTGAGCGTGTCCCTTTTCATTGTGCAGGTTTGTCCTGGCCACCTCCAGAGTCAGATCAGGATTTGAGGTGAGCCGGGGCAGTGGTGTGGAGTAGCCCGGGGATGCTCTTCTGGAGGGCAACAGTGACGTTTTCTGTTTTGTTGTCTTAGGTACCGTGAGCAGGTGTGGAGCTGAAGTTTGGAGAGAGCAGGTAAGCGCTGAGCCTCAGCAGTTTCGAGGGAGGGGGCCTTGCGGAAGGGGTCTCTTTTGGCGTGTGTTGTCAGAGGCTGAATTTTCTCCTTGTTCTCCATCTTTCGCAGCTGCCAAAGCGGACCGTGGGGAACGTGTTGACATCTGAGGTGCTGATGCATTTTTTCTGCCAAGGATGGATTTTGTCCGTTTGTCTTCAGAAAGCTAAGTGTTGGGAGCGGTGGTTGGGAGAAGGGAAAGGCCTTTGGAGTTCCAGGAGGCAATTGGAAGTTAGCTTAGAGGAGAGGGCTGTTGTGGGAGGGCCCCTTGGAAGTAAAGGGAGAGGGTTTCTCCTCAGCATCACCCGAGCCTTTGCTGGGCAGGGCAGTTCCCACCCATCTCTGTCATCGGCCTTTGAGTCTTGACATCATCGTGGATCTTTTTGCCCGAGGAGCTCGCCTTCGGGTCTGGCACGATCGCCACGGTCTCCATTTCACCTACTCGCTGGCGTAGCCGCCCGCGGGCATCTTGGCCACTTGCTGGATGGTCAAAGGTAAGGGATCAAAGCTCGGGTTGTCAAGGAATGGGTCAAGGGGTCAAAGGTCAGGGGATAAAAGGTCAAGGCTTGGGCTCAGGATTAGAGGTTCCAGCATGATTTTCCGTGGTGGTTCCCAGTGTGGGGACACGGGGTGTGGGGTCAGTGGCGCCGGGGGCGGGCAGGAGCCCCGTGGGCAGTGGCCGGCAGCGGCGGGGACGCCTCCGTACGGTCGCGCCCCTCCACTGCCAGCAGAAGCCCCCCCTGCGCCGTGCGGTGCCCGGCCCCACTCCTTGCCCTCCCCGCCGCTGCCTTCCCGCACTCCCACCGCACCCCCTGCTCCCCTCCAGCCCAGGGAAATGCAGGAAAACACAAAATCATTGAGGTGGAACAGTCACCAGAGCTGCCCGAGCCATCCCCCCGCCTGAAGGCGGCAGCTGCCCAGAGCCAGGGGCACCCAGCAGGATGCAGCTCCTCTTTCCCAGGAGCTGGAGGCAGGGTTTCCCAGGCAGGGGGAGCAGGGAGAATTTCAGCTCCCAGCAGCTCTCTGTGAGTGCTGGATGGACTCTGGGCTGAGCCAGGTGGGAGGTGTGGGTGGTGTTCATGTCCCCAGGAGCTGCTCAAATCCACCTTAAACTCCTGGAATGGTCTGTGCTGGCAAGAACCTTACAGACCATCCTGTTCAGCCCCTTGCCATGGTCAGGGACACCTTCCTGGGGTGTCTGTGCCAGAGTGGTGGAATGGGCAGCACTTTCTCCCTGAGCCCAGTCCCGGGCAAGATTGGGGTTCCCATGGGAAGAAGCCTGTGAGCTGCATTTCCGGAGCTGGGAGCCTCCATGCCCGGGAGTGTTTCCAGTACTGCTCTTTGGCTTTTTCCATAACTGGGCATGATGTTTCTCCCCAGAGCAAGGTGGTTTTCCCTGGATTGTTGGGGTAAGACACTGGCTGTTTGACAGCTCTGTTGTCTCTTTGTCCTGAATGGAAGAGTGAGGAACGGGGGATGCTCCCGACTGTCCCAGGGATGTGGGAACAGCCCAGTTCCAGTGAGGAATGTGACGCCCAGCTCGTGGCGTGTGCCCTGAGATGGTCTTTGCTGTTGTTTTGTCCTTAGAGCCTGTTGGAGTGCTGGCCTGGATTTGGGAGGAGCCAAGTAGCCTGGAGCAGTGAGGTTTTTCCTGTCAGAAATCCATGCTGGGGATGTTTTCCCTGGCTGTCCCAAGGGGAAGGAACAGCTCTGGAGTTTTTGCAGCCACAGGCTGGGGATGCATCCCCTGAAAACCAGTTCAGGATCGTTCATCTGACTCTGTCCCTGACCTGTGGCTTCCAGGGAGCCTTCTGGTCTTCTGGATATTCCCAGGAGAGGATATTCCACCACCTGACTTTTAAGCCAGGAATTCCAAACCCAGTAAGTCGGTCACATTCTATGGGAGCTGCCCCAATGGTGGGATGGCAGAGGGCACACCCCACGCTGCTGTTTGGGACATTCCTGACTGGAACGGGAGCCAGCTGGGCATTTTGGAGCACTGAGGCCACCAGGGCAGCCTTGAGTGGCATTCCCAGGCAGTGCTGAGGCATCCCATGCCTGTGGCAACACATGCCTGATGTGGAGCAGAGAGAGGAAGGGAGAAATTCTGAGTTGATGGGAGGAATGGAATTGGGCTTTCCAGAATGGAATTGGTATAGGTGCTGATGGTATCATGGAATCATGGGGTGGCTTGGAAGGGACACAAAGACCCTCTGGGCTCTGTTATCCCATCCCGTGGCAAAGAACACGTCCAAAACTGCCTCCTCACCCCCATGGAATGGCAGTGGGTGTTGGGAGCTCTGGCTGGAGCACCTGGAGACCAGGTAAGAATAGCAGTGGCATTGTTTTGGCTGCTGCTGGATGTGGTTTTCTCTTGTCAAGATGTTCCTCTGATTGATATTTTCACAGTAGCTTGCTAGGCCTCATTTGAGGATAATTCCAAGAATTTGGAAGTCGTTGGAAAAGAATGAGGAAAAAAGGTGAACCTGATCCATTTCTAGTAATTCTGAACTTCTCTTGCAGCACCGTTCCAGGGGAAAGCTGGTGAAAGGATAAAGATGCAGAGGAACAAGTGTTGTAAACCCCCTTGCCTCCCTGACAAAGCAAACCTTTCTGCAATCCCAGTAAATCTCTTGGAGAAACTGTGGGATCATAAGGTTTCCTAGGAAAGGAAAACTAAGGACAGAGATGAGGAAATAGGCTTCCAATTAACAATGATTTGATGGAGGTAGGAATGATTCTTGTATGTTTGATGCACCCCTTTTTATTCCTGGGATAATTTTAAATGATTTCTTTAAAAAATCATTTCGATTTGGGAATTCAGATTAGAGAGGAAACGATGCAAAATAAATGCAGGGAGAGATCACAGAATCATCCTGGAATGGCGGAATAATTTGGGTGGGAAGGGACCTTAAGGATCACCTCATTCCATCCCCAGGGTGCTCCAAGCTGCGGCCAGCCTGGCCTTGAACACTTCCAGGGATGGGGCAGCCACGATTTCCCTGGGTTTACGGGCACAAGAGGAAATTTCCAGCAGGAACTGAGGGGTTTCCCTTGCTCTGCCTGGCCCTAGCAGGGCTTTGGGAGGCAGAGGCTGTGGGAACAGGAGCTTTGTCCACTGCCTTGGAGGAGTCTCTGATGTCCCAAAACCCAGCAGAGCAAGTGGTTGTGGTTTAACATCCCGTCCAAAGGAGATGCTAGGCCAGGAACGGGAATGGACTGCAGAGCAGGGATGGTGCCCAGCAGAGGGGTGACTGTCCAGGGGGTCCCAGCAGTCCATCCCTGCTGCCCAGGTTTGGGATGAGCAGGCTGGTGAGTGTCCCTGTGCTTGCTCTGCAGGATGAGGAAGCCAGGCCTGCTGAGGAGGAAGATGAGGAGGTGTGGGAGGATGGAGACAACGGCCACCAAAGGCTGGGGAAGGCACAGATCCAGGTAGGAGACGTTGCCTTGCGAGGAGAGGGACTTGTCTGTCCCGTTGGAATTTGGGGCGTGAGGCCAGTGGAACAAAGGCTTTGATTCCATTTTCTTGCTCGGGTTTTCACGTGCCTTAAGAGAGCTTTGTGAAAATGTCATTATCCCTGATTGAGTCTCTGAAAAACAGGGATTGAACCTTTCAGAAGGGGCCCAACCCTGCCTGCATGTATCCAAGTGCAGCCCCCACTCCCTGTTTTTGTGTACAGCTGGGATGAGACCTCAGCTGCTGTTACTTGCCAGCTCACAAGTTGTGTAGCTCAGAGCCTCAGCCATGAAGGGCCAGGCTGTGTTTAAAACAGCCCAAGGTGCCAGAGAGCTGGAGTAATTTCCTAGCAGGTAACTTGACTTGGAAGCTGCATTCTAAAATTTGTCCGCATTTAATTGATGTCCCACATGGAGACACCTAAAGAAGCAGAGGTGGGGTGTTCCTAAGAAAAGAGCATCTAAATTCTTTGGTGGTAGAGGGCTTAAAGTCTGAGTGAGGTGCCTTTAGGACACTTCCATTCCAGTATCTGAATAGAATTTAAATGAAGTAGCCAAATCCTGACAAGCTTGTATGAACTCCAAAGCCTCTGCAAGTGGTTTACAGCCAGGGAAGGAGATAAGAGTCTGGAGTCTCTTCCCCAAAACCTGGCTCCTGGTTTCTTTGGCCAGGCATAGGAAGAATTGTGTATTCCCTGGGGCTCTCCTTATGGGGAGAGGTTTACTTATGTGCCCTGGGTTTATTCAGTGCATCTTCAAAGTGATGGAAACTGATTGCATTGAAATGCCAGGGGTGCCAAATGTTTTCCCCAGCCAGAGCTCAGAGCCAGCCCAGTGGGAAGGGGTTTAGTGGCCATTTTCCCGCTCCCTCGGGGCAGCAGCACTGGAGCACTCGCAGCCACCCGTGCCCGAGGTGCCGAGTACTGGCAGGAGGCAAAGCCAGGGACTGGGCAGGAGGAGCTTGCAGTGCTCCTGGAATCGCAGAGCTGGAGCTGTGGGTTAGAACTGCCAGGAGCTGCTGCCTCACTCAAACCTTGTTTAAAGCTCAGCATCCCACCTGCTCCCTTGGAATGATTGTTGCTTCTGTTGTTGCTCTTTCCCGATCCATTATGATTATTATTGTAAATTCCCACTCCATTTCTTCCATAGCCCTTTGCTTCCCAGAGGTGGTGCTTTAGGCAAGCCCCTCCAGCCTGGGAAGGGGCTTTTGGCTCCAGACTCATTCCCAGTCCCCATGAGCAGCTGGAGCTGTGCTGTCCCCAGCAGGTGCCTTTCCTTCCTTCCCTGCTGCACTTTGGCTTTTTGAGGGCTCTCTAGGGGGCTGAGGGAGAAGTTCTTTGTCATTCCAGGGCAGCATAAGCCCTGATCCCACTCAAAGCAGGAGGAATCATTCCATCCTTGTTTTTGGATACACCTTTGGTGTTCTCTCTCTTTTGCTGACACTGTGTGGTGAAGCAGCAGCTCCCTGGAATAACTTTTATTTGTAAAACAATGAATTCCCTGCTGGAATCCCAGTCCCAGCCCCCCAGATCAAGGTGCAGTTTAAGGCCTTACACCCTGACCAGGACAAGTTCCTGTCCTTAGACATGGAAAACAGGGGAAAACTCAGACTGGATTGGAGCCAGCATCCAGAATGGGGAGAGTGAGGCAGCGTGCTTGGCCCAGGCTGGGGCTGGTACAGGGGGTGTTCCCCATAGGATGACACCTGTTTGGAGCAGATGCTTCTCTTCCTTTGTCCAAAGTCCAATGGCAAAGGAGTGAAGAACCCACAAGTGGGGCCTGGAAGGAAAACAGTTCTGTTAAAATTAGGCAAAGAATGCACTAAGAAAAAATGGACATCCTTTTTAGGTATGAAAGTAAGTAGGGGAAAAATGTTGAAAAAGAGCTCTTTTATTTGGTGCCACCTCTCATTGTTTTATGGATAAAACCCTCTAGTGAGCAATCAGAACAGGAATGGGAAAGCCAGGAGCCTTTGACTTCCACAGTGGACTTAATTGCCATGCTTAATTTCAACAATTTCTTCTCTCTCTCAGGCCAGGAAAACCCACTTAACTTGTCCCATCTTTGCCAAAAGCTTTGGTGTTTGAGCAGCCAAACCCAATGGGCTCTGGCCCCACCAGCCTGTACTGGAGGGCCCCTGGTCCTGCCCGTGGTGTGGGATGAATCCCCAATTGTCCCCAGAGGGGGCTGCCCTGGTCCCTGCAGTGCCCAGCACCTGAGACACAGAGAGAGCCCTGTCCAAAGGGGCTCCTTGTCAGGAATGTGGCAGCAGCCCCAGGAGCAGGCTGAAGGTGAGAACTGGGGCTGTGTTTGAGACTGACCAGGTCAGCTCAGTGTTTACCTGTGGGGGGAGTTTGGCCCCCCACGCTGAGTTGAAGCTGGATCAGGGTGACAGATGCTGCATTTTGGGCACCCTGAGAGTTTCTCTCCCCCTTGGAGATTTCCTGCAGGGATGGGGCAGGGCAGGGAGCAGAATTAACCCTGCACCTCCCGTGGGCACTGCTGGCCTTTGTCTCTCTGCTGTGCCATCAGCCTGTGGGAATTTGCTGCTGCCGCTGCCACCCCACCTGGGGGCTGCGTGCTCCTGGCAGCCCTTCCCAGCCCCACACCCGAGCTCCAGCGCTGCCTCCAGGCTGTGTTGGGAGAGTTTGCTGGGAATGTGCCTCATCCCTGGGAGTATCCTTTCCTTCCAGAGTGGCTGGATGGAGCTTCTGGGCTTGTCAGCTTCAGAGTTTGCTTGCAAAAGTCACTGCAGGGAAGAATGACAAGGAGGTTTGTCAGAGTGCTGCTGTCAGACCCCACCTGCCAGTCTGTGCTTTGGCTTGGAGGTTGTTGTGTATTGGCCCTGCAGGGAATGAATGTCCCCTTCCCACCTCAGCCCAGCAGATCCCAAGGGCTCTTCCTGGAGTACTTACTCTTTGCTTCCCTTTGGGATAACTTAATCTGCACCCTTCCAGGAGCAATTCCTTGGCTTCTCCTGGAGAAAACCCCATGGCAGAGGCAGTGTGCAAAGGAGCCCAGAGCTGTGCTTGGAGCAGGGAGTGCTGAGAGCTGCGTGTGCCTCTGCTGCCCCAGGCTGGCAATATCCCCATGGAACAGACTGGGCAAATGGCATTAGAGGGAGCACAATCCCTTCCTGGAAGAGGTTTTCTCCTGTGCAGATCAGGCACAGGGCAGGAAGGGAACTTTGGAGATCAGCTGCTTTCCCCCAGAAAGTATCACTCACACCAGCATGGATGACATGACCTGTGCCCAGCGCTCACCATGCACCCGGCCAGAATCAAGAGCAAAGGTGGGTTTGGGTGTGAGCACTTGAAATAACTTTGAAAGAGAAGCAATCACCTTTTGCTGCTTCTTTCTTTCTTGCAGATGCTGCGATTGCCTCTGGGCACATGGGCTGAGCTCTCCCTGCAGGGAACTGTCAGGCCTTAACAGCTGTGAGGTTGTGTTCTTCTCAGTGGGGAACTGGAAATAATTATTAATTAATTGCAGAAATGTTTTCTGAACCTTTCCCCTTTCCTGGTAGATCTTCTCTCTCTGCCTCTGAATTTACAGCTGTTCCCTGGTGTCATTGGCCCTGCCTGAATTCCTTGCAGCTCCTCACTGGGAAAACCTGGGATGACTTTGAGGGGACAGAGGAGACATTTTCAGCTGAAAACCTGGGGTGACTGAGAGGGGACACAAGAATTGTTTGTGTAGGAAAATGGGAGGTGATGTCAAGCAGAGCAAGGTGGCATTTTTGAGGGAAAAGCTGAGGTGATGTTTAGGGGAAAGAATGCACATTTTTGGGGCAGAAAAGAGTTAATATTGTACAGGAAGGAAAAACTGGGGGGTAAAACTTGATGTAATCTGTAGGGGACAGAATGAATATTTTGGAGCAAAAATGAGGTACTCAGTAGTAGACAAAGAAGGAACATTTTGGAGGCCAAACTTGACAAAGTCTCAAGAGCAGAGAATGAACACTTGGAGGGAAAAAGGAGGTGATGAGTACTGAGCATGTGGGGAAAATTTGGGGGCTAAATCTGAGCTAATCTCTAGGGGAGAGCATGAACACACTGAGGTAACATGAGGGAATCAGTTGTGGGCAGATAGGGAAACTTGTGTAAAAATAATATTAAATAAGCTGTAGAAAGAACATTTTGAGGTAAAAATGAGGTAAGCAGTAGTAGACAGATGGAAAACTTTGGGGGTAAATCTTGATAGAAGCTACATGGTAGAAAGGAAATAAATATTGAAGGAAGAATGAGGGAATCAGTAGTGGACAGGTAGGGGAATTTTGGGGGGTCAAACTTGAAATGATCTAAAGGTTGAGAATGAATCTTTTTTGGTAAAAATGAGGTAATAAGTTGTGGACAGTTAAGGAAAATTTTGGGGGTTAAACTTGAGGTAATCTCTAGGGAGAGTGTGACCACTGACATGAACTGAGGCAATCACTGGGGCTAGGCAAGGAAATTTGGGGTGTAAAACTTGGGAAGATCTGTAGGGCAAAGAATGAACATATTGAGGAAGCAATGAGGTGATCAGTAGTCAAGATGAGGTAGAATGTGGGGGGCAAACCCTGAGGTAATTATGTAGGAACCATAAGTGGTTTTGAGAAAAAATCTGACCTAATTTGTAGGGGACAGAATGAACATTTTGGGGGTAAGACAGACATAACCTGCGTGGTTTGGGTTTTAAAATCTAGTCAGTGCACAGGGGACAAAATAGACATTTTGGTAATAAAATCCGAGTTCATCTGTAGAAGAAAGAACTCATGTTTTGAGGTAAAAAGGAGGTGATCAGAACTGGGCAGGTAGGGAAAACTGAGGGGGTAAAATGTGAGGTCATCTCTAGGAGAGAGCAGGAGCATCCTGAGGTAAACGGAGGGAATTGCTGTGGACAGGTGGGTAAATCTGGCAGGTAACACTTGAGGGAATCTCCATGGTAGAAAATGAGTATTTGGAGGTAAAAATAAAGTACTCAGTCAGTGGTGGAGATGTACGGAAAATGTTGGAGGTAAAATCTGAGGTGATCTGTAGCAGAGAGAATGCACTTGATGGGGTAAACTGAGGTAATCACTTATGGACAGGTAGGGAAGTTCAGAGGGGTAAAAATTGAAAGCATCTGTAGGGCAAAGAATGAAAAGATTGAGGTGGAAATGAGGAAAGAGGTAGTGGACAGGTGGGGAAAGTTTTGGGGGCAAATCTTGTGGTAATCTCCAGAGCAGAGAAAGAATGCTTCCTTGTAAAAAATGAGGAACTCAGAAGGAGGCAGATGGGGACATTTTGGGGGTAAAATCTCAGGTCATCTCAAGGTGAGGGAAGGACTATTTGGAGGTCAACTCAGCACTCACTGTGTCTTCCTTCCTTGGCATCAGCTGGCAGGGAAGGGAGAAGAGGCCTCAGGCTGGAGAGGGGCAGGAGAAAGGCACTGTGGGCAAAGGCACCTCCCTGGCATCCCCAGGGTACCTTTGGGGAACACAGTGGACACTTTGGGAGCAAAGGGAGGTGATGGCATTGTCCCTTTGGGGGCTGCTGGCATTTAGATCATTCCATCCATTTGCCTGCTGACATTTCCCAGCCCAGGGGCTTTGGCTGCCAGGGCAGCACAAAGATTGTTCCCTGGGTGGTGGGCAGATTTGGGGGTTGGCTTTGCTAGTTCAGATGAATTCTACCCAAAGCCCTGAATTCCCTGCTGAATTGCCACTGGCATAGCCTCCCAGCGCCTCCTGGAGCATGGATATTCCCATGCAGAGCTGCCTATTTAACACCAGCTGTGTCAGGACCCAGCAGAGCTTCCAGGGAAGCTCAGCAGGGTCAGGGCAAGGACAGCTTCATGTTCCATAGAATTTGCTGTTTGTAACCCTCATCCCCCAGCCCCCCCCCCCCAATGTCCCTGGGGGCACCTGACAGAGTTCCCTGGAATTCAGCTGCCTGCACCCCCCGAGCTGGGGCTCCAGGTGATATTTGAAAGCAGGAACAGGCACTGGCTGGACACGCTCCCAGCCCGTGCTGAGGCAGCCCCTGTGCCCACGGGAGGACTTCTCTCCCTGCAGGAGTTGATTTCATTCCAGAGCCTCAGGAGTGGCCTCTGCAAGTTCTTTTCCCTCAGGAAAGGGATGCACATCCCTGCCTTCAGGGCACCTGCAGTGGGAGCCACCTGGGAAAGCTTTCCATCAGTTGTGCAGTTCCAGCTGGCTCCCCAAAAACTCCCAACTCAATCCAAAGAGATTTCTCTGACTCTGACCTTTCATTTGAAGGCATCTCTGAGGGCATTGCTTGGCATTTCATTGCTGTGGGGGAAGCTTGCCTTGGCTTTAACACTGCTGAGGGATGATGGCCTCAGGCTGGAAGGGAAGGCATTTTGGGTGGCTGGGACATAGCTGGCAGGTGTGTGGGAGGTCAGCACTGGGAATTGCTGTCTGAGCCCCTCTGCAAACAGCCCATGCTGACATTCCCCAGTGCCAGCTGTTCCTTGGGGCATTTTTGGGGTGTCAGTGGGGTCTGTCGGGACTGAAGCATCTCTGGGTGCCTGTTCAGAGCAGCCCCTGGCCGAGGGGCCGCGGGCAGCCCTTTATCCATGTCCATCCCAGCGCTGCCCGGGCAGCCCAGTGCCCGTTCCTGGGATGTGTGTTTGGCACACTGCGTGCCACAGGCAGGACACTGCAGGCACAGCTCCTCTCTGCAAATCCAAAGCACAAGAGCTGCTGCTTCCCTTCCTGGGCCTCCTGGCCTTCTCCTTCCCCCCATTCCCTGCCAGCTGGGACACACGGAAGGAGCACCAAGGAACACTCCTGGCAGTGAGCAGGAGTTGCTGAGAGCTCTGTGCAGCTCTGGGCCACAAAAGCTGGCCCGGCCTCAGCAGCCCCTGGGATTTTGGGCTGTGAACACTCACCTGTGGGAAAGGCCCCTCTGCAGGCAGGAGCAGCCCTCACCCTCTCCAGAAGAGCTTTGGCCATGGACCAAGTGAACCCTCAGGACTTGCCTTGCTCATTTCTCCCTGGAAAGGGCCATGGAACAAGCACCTTTACAGCTGTTGGGTAAATCCTGGAAAGGGCAGGAAATCAGGGTTATGGGAAGAGTTCAGTGCTGTCACACAACTGCTCACCTGTGTTGTTGCATGATCAGGTGCTGGCCATGGAGCTCTGCCCTATGGCAATTACAGGGGCTGGTGTGGCAAGCAGCATTAGCATAAAAGAAGGAGTTGTATTTGCATAGGAATGATCTTGCTGGCACTTGGCATTCCTATCCCAGGCAGGACATTGCCAGGAGCTGAGATTGGCTTGGCTGGAGCAGGGTGCTGAGAGTGCCCAGGTGTGGGTTCAGTGGCCAGAGGAGCCATTCACATAAGGGTTCGACTTGGTGGTCCTTGTGTACCCATTGCCACTCAGGATCTCCTGTGCTCTGGAAATAAAGAGGAAACATTTTTCCCTGGCCTTTTAAAGCCAGAGGTTTTTGCAGTGGAGCGTGCAAGCCGCAGAGAAAGCGGGGGGGAGGAAGGAGAGCATCAGGTCTCAAGCGGCAGTTGTGGGATGAGCGGCTCAAGCAGCAGCGAGCCCCGGCGAGGCCCCGGTCCCGCAGCGGGCGCAGTCAGAGCAGGAGCGGCAGCAGCGGCCTCGGCGCCAGCGGCCGGGCCGGGGGAGCGGCTCGTCCCGCTGCAGCCGCGCTGGTTGGGCGGGGCCGCGGCGGGCGGGAGGCCCCCGGGGGAGCGGCCCGGGGCAGGGGGAGGCGGGCGCTGCCGTGCGCAGGGGGTGCGGCGGCCTCGGCAGTGCCGGGGCTGGGGGAGCTCCGCGTCCCCGCGGGGGCTGCGGGCGGGGCCGGGCCGGGAGCGCCGGCGCTCCGGTTGCGCCAGGGGGCGCCCCACAGGGCGGGCGGCGCTGAGGGAGCGGCGGCCTCGGGGGGTGCCGGGGCGGGCACGGGCGGTCCCCGCGGCCCGGCCGCTTCCAGGCGCGATCCAGCGCCTGCTGCGGGGAAGCGCCGCCCTCCCGGCGGGCCCGGCACCGGCACGGCCCCGGCTCCCCACGGCCGCAGCGGGAGCGTAGCCGGAGCTCCGGCGGGAGCCCAGCCCCGCGCTGGCCGCAGCCGGAGCGGCAGCGCCGGGCTCGGCGCCAGCGCCAATCCCGGAGCGGCACTTGCCAGCCGCGGCGATCCCGAAGCCTAATGCCATCCCCCATCCCACCTCAGTTCTCCGAGCCCGGCAGCCGCACCCCGCCCGCCGAGAGACAAGCGGCTCGGCCCGGGACCCCCAGCAGACACCGACAGGACCCAGCCCCGAATCCCAGGGCCCGGGTCCCGTTCCCACCTCAGCGCCTCAGGCTCGGCGCAGCGCCGGGAGCAGCCCCCGGTGCCGGGCTCCGCACAGCGCTCCGAACGACGGTCCCGCCACAGCCCGGGAGGAGCAGGATGAGCATCCACCGCACAAAGCGGAGCGGGCGCGGATCCGCCAGCATTTACGGGCGCGGGCGGGGCGGGGCGGGCCTGGCACAGGTGTGAAGGGCGGGGTCCGCACAGGTGCGCGGGGCCCCAGAGCGGCTGCGCGGGGCGGGGCCGAGGGGATTTAAGCCTCGGGAATCGGCGGCGCCGCCATTTGCTCCCTCGGCGCTCGGTGGGAACGGTTGTGGCCGGACCGGGCTCTAGATCTCTGTATTTCCATATTTCTATGTCTCTGTAGTTCTTTTCCTTTATATTTGTGTTAGTTTGTCTTCTTCTAACCCTTCTCCGTTCTCCCCTCTCTGCCTCCCCTCCCCCACCCCCTACACCCCCCCCCCACCCCCCCCCCTCTCCCCCCTAGCCCTCCCCTCCCTACCCCCCCGGCCCGGTCCCCCCCATCCCCCTTCCCTGTCCCCCTACACACCCCAACCCTGCCCTACCCCTCCACCCTCTCTCCCCTTCTCCACCGTTCCTTCGCCCCCATCCCGGGTCCCCCCTGCCCCCTCACCCTGCTCCCCTTCCCCTCGCAGTTCCCCCCACCTGCCCTCAATCCTCCCCCTCCGTCTCCCACCTTTCCTTCCCCCTCCACCTCCCCCTGTTCCTCTTCCCTCGTTTCCCCTCTGCACCTTGACCCCCCACTTGTGCTCCGTCCTCGTCTTCCCCCCGCTTCCTTTCCTGTCCCCCCATCCCACCTCTCCCTGCACACCCCGAACCCCCCACCTGCGCTCCTTCTTTGACCCCGTCTGCTCCCTTATTCCCATCCTCTGTCCCGTCTTTCCCCCGCAGCCGCGGGGCACGGGGCGCCGGAGAATAAAGCCCAGAGGGCCGGAGCCCGGCGCCCCTGCCCTCGCTGGAGCCCCACACGGGCCGGGCCCGCTCGGCGGGTCCCCCGTGCAGTACAAAAACAGCGCCGGGGCTCCGGCTTTCCACACATCACACTGGGGATCCCCTCCTCAGGAGGGGTTCCCGGGGGGGTGGTGGGTTTCGGGGAGGGTGGTGGGTTGGGGTGGGCCCCCTCCTCAGGAGGGGGTCCCGGGGGGGTGGGTGGGTTTCAGGGAGGGTGGTGGGTTGGGGTGGGCCCCCTCCGGAGGAGGGGGTCCCGGGAGGGGGTTAGGGTGGGCCCCCTCCGGAGGAGGGGGTCGGGGGGTGGGGGCGGAGGGGGGACTTTCCCCCCCCTCCAGTCCCCGCCCCCTCTCCCGGACCACCTCCTCCGGACCGGGGCCTCGGGGGGGGGGGGGGGGGGGGGGGGGGGGAAGCAGAGAGGGGTCACGTCACTCTGTGGCATGAACAGACATAGAGACCACAGGCCAAACCAACAGCCCCTCCCGCCCGGACCCCCCCACCCCACCCCTCCTCCCTCCCCCCGGGGCCCCGGTCCGGAGGAGGGGGTCTGGGAGAGGGGGCGGGGACTGGAGGGGGGGGAAAGTCCCCCCTCCGCCCCACCCCCCTCCCCCGGACCCCCTCCTCCGGAGGGGGCCCACCCTGACCCCCTCCCCCGGACCCCCTCCTCCGGAGGGGGCCCATCCCACCCACCCCCCCGGGACCCCCTCCTAAGGAGGGGGCCCACCCCAACCCCAACCCACCCCCCCCCGGGACCCCCTCCTGAGGAGGGGGCCCACCCCAACACACCACCCTCCCCAAAACCCACCACCCCCCCCGGGAACCCCTCCTGAGGAGGGGATCCCCAGTGTGATGTGTGGAAAGCCGGAGCCCCGGCGCTGTTTTTGTACTGCACGGGGGACCCGCCGAGCGGGTCCCCCGTGCGAGGCTCCAGCGAGGGCAGGGGCGCCGGGCTCCGGCCCTCTGGGCTTTATTCTCCGGCGCCCTGAGCCCCGCGGCTGCGGGGGAAAGAGGGAACGGGGAGGGATGAGATGGGGTAGGGAGAGGAGTCGGGGTGGGTTGGGGAGAACGAGGGGGGAAGGGAAAGGTCGGGTGAGGGGGAGGGATGATGGTCAGAGGAGGAGGAAGAGAGGGGAGTCGGGTTGGGGAGCGGGGTACGGAGAGGGGAGAAAGGAGGGGTGGGGGAGAAAGGAGGCGGGGGGGGTCGGGGATGCACAGGGGAGCAGGGAGAGAGGGTGGGGGGGCGCTGGGGAGAGGGCAGGCAGGGGGCTGGGAGAGACAGGGAGGGTGTGGGGGAGAGAGAAAGAAACTGGGGGGGGTAGGAAAGAGGTGATAAGCGGGGGAAGAAGGAGGAGGATAAGGGCAGGAGAAACAGGGGGAAGAAAGACGGGGAAGAAAGAGGGGGAGCGGGGGCCTCTCCCGGGCCACGCCGGGGGAGCCCGGCCCGGCCGCAGCCTCCCCGAGCTCTGAGGGAGCAAATGGCGGCAGGGGCGATTTCGGGGGCTTAAATCACCTCGGCCCCGCCCTGCGCAGCCGCCCTGGGACCCCGCGCACCTGTGCGGACCCGGCCCCGCGCACCTGAGCCGGGCCCGGCCCCGCCCCTGAAGCCGCCCCCGGCCCCGCCCGGCCCCGCTCGGCCCCGCCCCAGAGCCCCGGCCCCGCCCGGCCCCGGGGCCCGCCCTGCCCGGCACGGGGGCGGCTCCATCGCTCGGGGCCCCGCCCCTCTCTCCCGGGCCGGGCCCGCCCCGCGCACCGGGGCCGCACCGGGGCCGCTCCCGGGACCCTCCCCTCCGCTGACAGACACCGCCCCGCTCGCTCCCGCTCCTTGCCACGCTCGGCAGTCACCGAGGCCGCCGCCCTCTCGGCTCAGCCGGCACCGGGCGGCAGCAGCGCCGCCCAGCTCAGCCCGGGGGCAGGCACAGAGCACAGGGAAAAGCCGGCTCCGGGCGCTCTGCAGCTCCTGCAGCCCGAGCGTCTCGGCTCCTGGGGCCAGGCGCTTGCTGCTTTCCTTCCTACAGAAAAACGCCGGCTCGTTATTCTCAACACCTGCGGATCTCTATTCCCAGCTTCTTATATTGCTGTATGCGACAGAGTAGACAGAGAGGGCTGGCTTATTTCAAAATGAATTTACATCTAAATCAGTAGCATTTGCCTATAGACGTAAAAGTGAAGAACTTAACAGGTTTTAGTATTCTGCACACAGCCCTCGCTGGGAGGAATGATAAAAAGTTAAAAACAAATGAAATTTTAAAAGTAGAAAGTTAGAAACAAAGTTACAACGGCAGAAATTTAGAAACAAACAAAGAGGTAAAATACAAGAAACAAACAAATTTCTAAAGGGAGAAAGTTGAAAACAAAGTTAGAAACGAACAAACAAAAAAATTAGAAACAAACAAAATTAGAAAGGTAGAAATTTAGAAACAAAGTCAGAAAGGCAAGTGTTGAGCCTTTGACAGGGTACCCCTCCTTCTCGGACCAGGGTGAAAAGAGCAGAGGAGGCTGCTGTTCTGCTAAGTTCTTTATTTCACGGTCTCACAGCTGTCTTGAAGGCAGAGTTCGAATGGGGTTACATGATAAAGCCAAGCAGCAGCAGCAGGCAAAACCAGCTTCTTCTATATGCTCCATACACTCTATTTTTTCTTACAGAAGTGTGGATTCCATTTGTTCATTGACCAGTAAGATTAACACACGATTCTAGTTTTCCTTAAACCCATCCTGGTCTAATTCTAACAGTCGTAAGCCTCACACAAGTGTCATCTGCCCTTGTTCCATAAGGAATCCCTCTACAGACAGGGAGTTGTCACCGGCCACGTGCTCATGGGCTGCAGGGGACACCCGCACTGAGGAGGAAATGGAAATGGGAAAGAGGGAACTGCAACCTGATGGGACGCACCTCTGGCACCACATTTCCTCTTCTTCCTGCTGTCCTGGAAAACCCCAAGTAAATCCAGTCCCTCAGACCTTGCATCCCTGAACACCAGGAGAGCCGGTGTTTTACCCAGATCCCAGTGCCCTGCACGGCTGCGCTGACACGAGCACAGGCCGATCGCTCTGCCCAGCACCATCCCTCATTCTCCTCCCACGGCTCCCCAAGCGGCCCCAAAGCACCCCAGCGTGTCTGTGCCGGGGCCAGGGCCTGCCCCGAGCCCGACCAGAGGCTGTCACCCAGCCCTGCACCAGCTCCCACCCCCGGGTGAGCTGGGAATGCACTGAGAGCTCGGCTCCCCGGGCTCCCCAGCACCCAAACCGGTCCTCAGACACACAGAAATGCCCAACCTGCCCCTCTGGGCACAGCCAAACACCACAATTCCATCATCCCCAAGCAACTCTGGCACTTGCCTCTTCACCTCCGCCCATTTCCAGTAGCCGGGGCTAGGACCGGGCTGTCAGTAATAGCATTCCCTAGGCAGTTCATCCCAGCACAGAGGAGAAGAGGAGCCTGTCCCTGACCCACACCATGGGCAGGACAAGGGGGGCCCTAGCTGGCTTTGCCTACTCCAGCACCAAAGCTCTTGGTCCCAAAGATGGGGCGAGTTCAGTGGTTTTTCCTGTCCTGAAAGAGAGCAGAAAAGGGAAGTTAATCCCACTGTGGAATCCAAGACTCCTGCATTTCCTATTTCTGCTCTGATTGCTCACCGTGGAGTTTTAGCCATGGAAAAAAAAGGAGAATGACACCATATCAAATAAAAAGTTGATTAATCCACGTAGGGGCTGTGGAGAGGATACAAAGGAGCTTTTCCATGATTTTGGGGCTTGAAGAGGGACTGAATTTCCCTCAAAGCTGGGATGGGCCTGAGGATAATAAAGCAAAGGAGCAGCTTCATCTCTCCCTGGCAGAGAGCTCGGGGCTCCATTATGGATACAAATCAATCCCAGCAGGATTTCAAAGGGTTTCTTTAGGATGTCAGGTCCCTCTTTATCAGATCCCTGCTGGGATTCAGGGCCTGCCTGGTCACGGGGTGCTTTGATAAGGGCTGGATTTAAATCCCAGATCTGAGAACAGACATGAAAGGTCCCTGGGTTTCTAGGGGGTTGAAAAACTCAAGCTGGATTCGCTGCAGAGCTGAAAAATCAGGGTAAGAGAGAGCAAGGAGTGGCCAGCAGGCCCAGGCTCCTGATCACGCCCCTGGGATCCATGGGATCCATAGGATCCACGGCCTCTGGCACGCTGCTCCAGCACCCTGCAGGGTGACTGACAGCCGGGCAGGGGAAGGAGCCACCAGCAGCTCTGCCATGTGCACCATCATTCACCTTGCACGTGGCCTAAACAGCCACCAAGCACTGATGGACTGACTGAGCCGAAAATATCGGAGAGATCTCAGTTTGCACTCCAAATTCCCTGCAGCCTGTTCCCTTCCTCATCCATCCCTTGAAGCAGCAAGAGTGGAATTCCTTCCGTCGTTGCTCTTTCCCTCCTGTTTTCCACTCAACAAGAAAAAGAGCAGCCACGTGAACAGGAGTAAAAGCCCCAAACCCACAAAAAAGCACATTCTCAGCATCACTAATCCCTGCCAAACTGCCAGGAACCTTCCAAAACTACATCCAAGCTTGGAAACAGGGATCCAGTTGTTTGTTTAAGCAGCTATTGATCCAGTCTCTTCCAGCTAATTAAACTATTCACTCTTTAAACTCATTAAACTGCTCATCCTGCTCCTGGCAGCCAGAGGCAAAGAAGAAATCGTGTCTAGATTAAATGGTGATGGTGAATGTGCCCATCCCAGTCCTTGGAGAGGTTGGAATTGCATCCCTGTTCCTCTGCTCTCTTTTCCTTCCTTTTTCTTGGAGTGATTCCCACCCGGATTCCTCAGCTCCAGCTCTCTGAGCAGCCTCAGGGGGAGCATTTCATCCCCTTGGAGCCAACTCCATTTGTTGCATCCTTCATGCCTCAACCACCCCTAAAAGCAGGCAAGTGCTGATGGGCAGTGCAGCTGCTTCCACTTGGGAATGTTTCCAGTGGAACAGGGAGGGAATTCTGAGAAGCTTCCACCCACTGCACGTTATTGCTGGATAAAAGGTGAGGCAGCAAAGGATCAACAAAGGGAGATTTCAGCAAGACAAAGTCCAGACAGAGAGGCTGCAAGTGTGGCTGGGGCTGCTAAACTGGGAAAACTGCAAGGTCAGGCTGTGGGAACATGGATTATACTGAGGTCTGGAACTGGTGTTGGGAAGAGAGGGAGAAGGAGAAGGAGGAGAAGGAGGAGAAGGAGGAGAAGGAGGAGAAGGAGGAGAAGGAGGAGAAGGAGGAGAAGGAGGAGAAGGAGGAGAAGGAGGAGAAGGAGGAGAAGGAGGAGAAGGAGGAGAAGGAGGAGAAGGAGGAGAAGGAGGAGAAGGAGGAGAAGGGCCCGAAGTAACTGCACAGTGAATTTCCTTACCATGAGCCAGGCTCATTCCCTGAGCTGACCAATATCTCCGAGCTCCCCTTCATGGCACAGCCCTGCCAGTAAAGAACAGAAGTTCCTGCTGCTCCCACTGGAATTCTGTAGCGTGCCTGGCATTCCATACGTTATGCTGCCTGAGAATTCCTGCAGCCGTCCTCGGGAAGAGCAGTTCACTGCCACAGGAGGAACAAGAGGAAAGCAGCTGCCACTCTCGGGTTCTGTGCCCTGTAAAAAGTAAAACCAGATAAAGATCAAAGCTCCATAAAGCTGGAACCATCTCCAACCTCGGGACAGCACTTCTGTGGGAAAAGCGTAGATGGGCAATTAGGAAGGAGATCATCATGCAAATGGGCAAGGGGGGGGAATTAAATTCTGCTGCTTTCTGATTGAGGCCTGCTTCAATTTGCAGCCTTTATAATATCAGTTTAATGGGACTTCTTGTGCTTTAAAGAGGTTTTTATTAGCTGGGGGTTGTCCCTGCCTGGACTGAGGCACAGCACAATGAGTCTCCTGCCTCCTGAAGCCGTGTCGTTATCCCAGCATCTGAAATTAAAAACCAGCACTCTGGGAAACCTCTCTACTCTGAGGAGAAGTGTGAGGAGCGTTTGGGTCTGTGGAAAGCCTGGAACAGCTCTGAGAGACACCAAACATCCTGTGGATCCCAATAAACAGCAAAACATTCCAGCAGCTCCTTCCAACACCGCCCTTGTAGGGAACTCTGTCACCCCAGTGGGTATTTGTGGGAGTAAGGAAGAAATCCCACTAATGACCTCAGTGTGAACACCTCTGGTTCGTCTGGGGATAAATCTCCTTTATCCTTCTGGGAGAATAAAGGAATCCAATGCTGCCTTAATCCCCTGCTCCTCGGAGTCTGCATTTCCAGAATCCATCTCCTGGCCCAGCATGGGAAGGGTTGTCCAGCGCTGGAACAGCTGCCCAGGGCAGTGGTGGAGTCACCAACCCTGGAAGTGCTCATAAAATACATGGATATGGCACTTGAGTGTTCATAAAATACCTGGGTAAATACATGGGTAAATATAGGGATAAATTCATGGGTAAATACGTGGATAAAAATATGGATAAATGTATATGGATAAACATATATGGATAATCCATGGATAAATATAGGGATAAATATGTAGGGATAAATATGTATGGATAAATACAGACCTTGCTTCCCTGAACACCAGGAGAGCCGGTGTTTTACCCAGATCCCAGTGCCCTGCACGGCTGCGCTGACACGAGCACAGGCCGATCGCTCTGCCCAGCACCATCCCTCATTCTCCTCCCACGGCTCCCCAAGCGGCCCCAAACCACCCCAGCGTGTCTGTGCCGGGGCCAGGGCCTGCCCCGAGCCCGACCAGAGCCCTGCACCAGCTCCCACCCCCGGGTGAGCTGGGAATGCACTGAGAGCTCGGCTCCCCGGGCTCCCCAGCACCCAAACCGGTCCTCAGACACACAGAAATGCCCAACCTGCCCCTCTGGGCACAGCCAAACACCACAATTCCATCATCCCCAAGCAACTCTGGCACTTGCCTCTTCACCTCCGCCCATTTCCAGTAGCCGGGGCTAGGACCGGGCTGTCAGTAATAGCATTCCCTAGGCAGTTCATCCCAGCACAGAGGAGAAGAGGAGCCTGTCCCTGACCCACACCATGGGCAGGACAAGGGGGGCCCTAGCTGGCTTTGCCTACTCCAGCACCAAAGCTCTTGGTCCCAAAGATGGGGCGAGTTCAGTGGTTTTTCCTGTCCTGAAAGAGAGCAGAAAAGGGAAGTTAATCCCACTGTGGAATCCAAGACTCCTGCATTTCCTATTTCTGCTCTGCTTGCTCACCGTGGAGTTTTAGCTATGGAAAAAAAAAGGAGAATGACACCATATCAAATAAAAAGTGCCCTTTTCCAGCATTTTTATTCCAGGCATTAAAAGGATGCTCATTTCTCTTCTAGCATTGTTTCCCTCATTTTAGGAGAACCGTTTTCATCCCAGGCCCCACTCGTCAGTTGTTCGATCCTCTGGCACTGGATTTGGACAAAAGAAGGGACGCACCTGGACTGCAGGAAATCACTGAGAGAAACCCTTCCAAAACGTGACAGAGAAAAACAACAGGAGATGCAGGAAGACACATCCCTCATTTGCACGTCTGGAACGCTTTTCTAAAGACTTCTCTGCATCTGGATGCTCTTTGCTCTTGGCTTTCTTCACAGGAATGCATTTGCTGCTAAACACGTCTCAGACCCTTACCTGATCGGGATAAGGTGGGATGGAGATGAAGACTCCCACAGGGAATAGCCAGGGAGATGCAGGGCCTGGGAACATCAAGGACGGAGAAGAGAAGGAACAGGGATTGTTTTTCTTGTCTCGAGCCAGCAGTGCTGTGAGCTTGGAGAACACACGGCACCGCAGGGATCCAGGGCAGGAGCGGGATAACTGCGGGATAAGGGGAATCTGCTCCCACTCCAGGGCTGTGCCAGTGAAGGAGGGGAATTTTTTAGTGCCTTCATTACACACAAAAACCAAACCCAGCACCACCGAGCTGGACTTTCGTGAGCCGCAAAACAAAGCGGCCCCTGGCCTTTGGGGGAACACAACCTCACCGAGTCACGGAGCCAGGGCATGACACTTGGGAATGATCCTTGCTGCTGCCTGCAGGCAAATCGGATGAGGGAGCCACAGGAGCTGCGGGGTTTCCTGCTCTTCCTGCAACGCCATCGGTCCAGACCAGGAGACCTTTCCTGGAACAGATCTTCCCTGTAAAGGGAGCTACACCAAAGCTCAAGCCCTCATTTAGAGACCCTTGGAAAAGCAAAGGTGAGAGGGGATTACCTGGAGCCCCAGGGGACCGAGGCGCAGGCGATGAAGAAGCAGACAGCAAAGTGCTTCCACTGCTTCTCACTCCAGCAAAGGGAACATCCCTGGAATTTCATGGCCAGCGTCGCTCCCAAACCCCACAGGTGAACCCACACGTACTCCAGGACTGATCTCCTTCAAACTTCCAGCAGCACAGACTCACCGGGAGGAACTGCGATCCAAGGACACACATCAGCAACCGTCTTCCCGCTTGCCCCTCTCTCCACATTTTCCCTTTCCAGCGGGATGCAGGTGCCACCCCCCAGAGGCAGGAAAACTGCCTTGCAATCCGCTACAAAACCTGCCTGGAAAGCCCAGGATGCCCGGAGCCAGCAGCCGTTTCTCCTGGAGCTCCTGCTGACAGGCATTTGAAGCCTGCTGTGCCTCACAGCTGCTTTTCTGCCAAGGGCATTCCCATCTTTTCTTTTTTAGCCCAAAGAAAGGTTTGCAAAGCTGAGTTTTGTGAGAAGCGCTTCATATTTGGACCATTCTTAACTTGGAGTTTCCCTTGGCACCAAAATCAGGGGCTCACCTTTTGCTTGGAGCTTGGCTGAAGTCCTCAGCAATGCCAGGGAATGTGGCCATTGGAGGCTTTGGGCAGATTTGGCTCATCTGCCTTTTTAGGCCTTGTTTCTTTCTCTCAGCCTTCCCACTGGATTGTGGCCTCCGAGGAATACGTAAAATCCCATTCCATTCCTATTCTTTCGGACAATTTTTTGTACCGTCCCTGTACAAAACGAGGCCCCCTGTTCGGATGCTTTTCCCCACCGTTCCCCGGCACTTTTATCTGCCGGTGCATTCCCTGCGTTGCTTGGGCTCTTCCCAGGTCTCTGAGCTCCTTCACAAGGCAGCAGATCGATTTGGCCCAGGAACTAAACCCTCCCGAGGAATTGTCTGATGCCATCTCCGCATTTGACACCTGATCCTTGTGCTCAAAGGATCCCTCTTTCTTCCCTTCAGCCAATTCCAAGGCTCGCTGCCCCCAGCTGCGATCAGGCCCCAGCCTGATCCCTGCAGTCTTCCCTGCCGGGATCCTGCTCAGGAATCCCTGGGCTACAAATGTAAGAATTCATTCTTCCCACCCCTGCCCAGTTCCAAAGGATTTGGTGTCTGCCTTACCCGGCTGGAGCCTGCTTCCAACTCTGTTCTTGCTGCTTCTGCTGCTTTCCAGTTCCCAGGAATTCCACCGACGGAGCGACAGCGTTTTCCAGCTCCGCCAGGATTCCCTCTGCTGCGTTTGGGTGCTGGAAGGATATCAAAACCAGGCTCTCTGGGGCTTTACTATCAGGAAATTACATCCCCGGATTTGTTCATTTCCAAATATTATCTCTTCCCAACAAAGCACTGGGCATCCAAGGAATACAGAAAGTGATGGGCTGACCACTGCTTACTCCTCTGGAATGTCAGAGCTTGGAAAAAAAGGGCACTTGAGGCTTCTCCTGGTGCTGCCCGTGAGGTGTATTCTACTTGAGAGCCCCTTCCCGTCTCTTTCCCTGTATCCACCAAAAAATCCACCCCTTCATTCCCCAGCTGCTTGCTTCCTCCCTCTTTTCCTGTATCCAACAGAATTTTAACAGGTCAATAGTCCCCTCTGCAAGAGCACCTTTCATTCCAAACCTAAGAACAAACGAATCACTTCCCTTCCACCGTCCTTATTAGGATTCCACTGAGAGCAGTGGATGGAAAATGATCCTCTCCTGGTCCCTGCTGGATTCCCGGAGCAGGGATCCTTTCCCTCTTTCCCCCCACCACGGTGCCCTCCTCCCCCTCCCGCCCCACCCCACACCCTTTTCAGGCTTTGTTCCACAGCTTTTGCCTCCAGGCCTCAGATCCTTTCGTTCTCCACGAGCTCCCAGCAGCTCCACAGCCTTCCCGCTCCCATCCTGACCATTTCTCCGGGAATGGAGCTCCGCATTTCAATTGCCTTCTCTTTTCTCTGACAATTCCCACCAATCCAGAAGACCTAAAGCTGACACAAGGAACACTCGGTGCCCACAAATCCAAACCCAGACCCGGCCATCCCCAAACCAGCAACTCCCGGACAATTTGCGTTCATTCCAACCTAACACTGAGGACTCACCCAACCCTTCAAAATTCCCAAGAAATATCCTGTTGCCTTCACAGCTCCCAGGGGATTCTGCTTCGTGCTCACACGAAGGATTTGGGACTTCCCTGAAAAAACCCGTGCAGGGCACGCTGGAATCCCCGATCCCGTGAATCCGGGGAGCGTTAAAAGCTCGGTCCAGCCTGGGCCCCCGGAAATTTTTGCCAAGTATCCCCCAAGTCCTCGGGATAACAGAACTCTCTGGTACTGCATTTTTGGCATTGTAAAGCCTGGAATTCCTTTATTCCTAGTGCTGGGCTCTGCATATGGCCGAGAAAATCCCGGCCTCCACACAGACCCAGATTCCAAACTTTTTGATACATTTCAGCAAGCCGAGAAATTCACCTTCCCTACTTCTTCTTAAGGGCATCCTTCTCTTCCCTTACCCGGCGTGCTCTCTCCCACTGGGGATGGGTTTTCCCCTTCCCATGCTAATTAGTCCCTACTTCTAGGAGGTTTAGGTACCTTTCTTCCCTGGGACGGATTTCTTAACACAGCTACCGAGGCTTTGGGAGTCTCCTTTATCTTCTACTTTCTGGATCCAGAAATGCCACAATCCAGACGCCCAACTTCAACAAGACATCCTTTCTACCTAAAAACACACACTCTCAACTCTTAGATCTTTTAAAGTTTTACCCCCGCAAAATTCCCCTATTTTTCCACCACTGAATTCCTCAGTCCTGCTACCAAGGATTTCTTGAATACCACGGGGCTTTTCTCAAGATTTACCCCCACGACCTTCCCTACGTGCCCACTGCTCATCACCTCATTTTTCCCTCAATGTGGTCGTTCTCCACCCCAGAGAGTTTGTCAAGTGTTGCCTCCAAAATGTTCCCCATCTCTCCACTACTCAGTTCCCCATTTTGCCTCCAAAATATTCAATCTGTCCCCTCCACATTGCATCCACTTTTACCCCCAGCGTTTTACTTCCTCTACAATATTGATTCAACTTTTTCCACCCCAAAAATGTCCATTCTCTCCCTTAAACAGCACCTCAGCTTTTCCCTCAAAAATGCCCCAGAGGGAAACTCAGATTCAGACCCCAAACTCCCATTTGCCTACACAAACAGTTCTTGTGGCCCCTCTCAATTCCCCCAGGCTTTCAGCTCAAGGAAGAACTGGAAGCCTATTCCCTCATCTCCACCCTTGTTTTGCTTTCCTGGAAAACCTTGCGATCCCACACTTTCTCCAAGAGATCTGCTGGGACTACTGGAAGGTTTGCTCTCTCAGAGCGCCAGGGGGCTTTACAGCACTTGTTCCTCTGCATCTTTACCCTTTTATCAGCTTTCCCCTGGAACGGTGTTGTGGGAGAAGCTTGGAACTACCAGAAATGGATCGCGTTCACATTTTTGCCCCACCAGTTTTTATCTGGTTTCAAATTCCTGGAATTACCCTCAAATGTGCCCTAGAACACTGCTGTGAAAGGATCAATGAGAAGAACAGCCGGAAAGCAGAAAACCACCTCCAGCAGCAGCCACAATGATCCCATTTCTCTTCTTACCTGGTCCTGCCAGAGCTCCCAACAGCCATTCCCATTCCAAAACAAGAGCTATGGAAGACATTCCTGCTGTCCGTGAGGGTGAGGTGGCAGTTCTGGATGTTCTTCGCTGTGCAATCAGACAACAAACAGAGTGTAAATGATCCTGGTGGTCCCTTCCACGCCAAACCAGCCCGTGATTCCATGCGTGGATCAGCACC